>NW_023459854.1:8607-17310 GCF_013731165.1 Rhagoletis pomonella | reverse complement strand
TCGTACTAAGGCCACCTCTTGAGATGTAATACGAAAACACATATTTCCACTTTGAACAAAGGCCGTTTATCATAAAGAAACAACATTTATTCCCTATTCTCATTTCACGTTGGCCTTCCCCAAGGTCCACAAACCCATCAATTAAATCTTTACTTTTATTATACGAGAGATCTTGTTTAATAATAATTTCATCAAATAACAGAACGCATATGCGTTCTGTTGAAAAGAATTTACTCACAACAGATTCTAAATTGCCAATGATGTTGGCGTCGAATCTAGAGCTGGGATACTATCGATAGTAATATCCGGTTTAGCGAAACTTCTCTCTTTACATCTCTTAACATTACATTA
This sequence comes from Rhagoletis pomonella, assembly GCF_013731165.1. Lineage (NCBI taxonomy): Eukaryota > Metazoa > Arthropoda > Insecta > Diptera > Tephritidae > Rhagoletis > Rhagoletis pomonella. Next base: position 16,959 of record NW_023459854.1, on the reverse strand, counting down.
AAATTTTTTTATCCAAGAAAATTCACAATACAATCGGCAAACAAAAATTTTAGTTATTGGAATTTTTAGCAACTATAAGCTTACACTGAGGTATAGTAAAATTGAATAAGCTATAACACCGCTTACACAAAATTCTTATAGAAATTCGAATTAAAAAGCTTGAAATTTTAATGATTTTGTAGTTTTTTATGTTTAGTACAACTACTAAAAAACTACAAAAAATAGTCAAAACTGCTAAAAATGTTGTGTTGCTATTATTTTGAGCAGTACTTTATTCGTTTTCTTATAATATGGTAAAATGTTAATAATTTCCTTTGTCCGGATTTCGATATGCGCCGCCGCATTTGATCTCAGTTGAACTTTTATAAGTATGAGTTGTCAATTTAAACGAATATCTTTTGTTTTGTTTTGTAGTATTAGAAATGTATTATTATAGCCAATTTCACTTCTTTGCACTTCAAAAGGGACAAACATATGTATATATAATTCAGACGCATAAATGAAATAATGTTATTATATTATGATAAGTATTTTTGGTGCACTCAAATTTAAACAAATTTATATAATCTCTTTAACTTACAAAATAGTTTATAAATTTTATAAATTTATTAATTATTTAATTTTTAAGCAATTTACCATTTCAATTCAATACCTCTCACGACGATAGTACTATCGATACTATCGATGTTTTCAACTATCATTTCGAAAACTATCGAGTGGCGGTACTATCGATAGTATCCCAGCTCTAGTCGAATCCCGGGACAACAAACCTTATGGGGGCGCCAACGTAAAAGAGAAGTTTTGTGGGGTAGATTAAAACCCAAACTATCGCGCATAAAGGTATAAGCTTTAGTTGACATATAATTAATATTTTGCGCCAATGCCTTCTCGTCATCGCTATACCGGCAATTCTTTGGCGAAACAATCATTTTGGCAAAATTAATGAAATCAAGACTTGAACTAGGATCCGCGATAATTGCACTTCTATATATCTCTCGATTTTGACTTTTCAAATCCTCATTTTCGCGCTCAAGTTGTTTAATTCTTTCATTTAATTTTAAAGTGTTGCTCTTATAAAAACGAGCAGCCTGAGCAAATCGCTCGCGACTGGCCGTGGTATCAAAGCCCACACTGACGGCATTTCCTAAGCTAGCCTACCTTTTTTCCTTTAACAGGGAATATTTTTCAAACTCTTCAAGAGTCAAGTCTCCTTCATCATCTACAGAAATTCTCTCATAAGCTCTAGTGACAGGGGGGCAATGCCAATCAGAGCCGACACTAAGTGAGCGACTTCTAGTGTCGGGCTCCAGATTCAAACAGGGAACGGCTCTATTTAAAAGTATATTTTTAGTTACATTCTGGGGCTCAAAATGGCGTTGACAAACAAATAGCCTGCCATGGAGGGACGGATCAACTTTGCAAGCCAGAGCCCAACTATTTCGAGCCTCTCCATACGGAGGAAACGCGAAAAGAATCTGCTTCGATGTGCAGCTCACGCAGCAAGCACGCATCCGCTTGGACATCATGCAGCTATTCGGTGGATCTCCATCATGGCCTAACAAAATCGAAAAAATTTTACTTTTCTTCAAAAAAATTCTATAGCGAAAAAATTTAAAAGTTTAATTATTTCCTTAAATATCGAGAAAATAGAAAAATTGCATTAACATTTTCGACTTATTTATGCAAGATCTTTAGTAAAAATATAGAAACTCTTTCGTTTTCTGAAAAATTGGTGTTTTCAAAAAAATTCCAAGTCGAAAAAATTTGAAAGTTTAATTATTTCCTTAAATATCGAGAAAATGGAAAAATTTCATTAACATTTTCGACTTATTTACGCAAGATATTTAATAAAAATATAGAAACTCTTTCGTTTTCCGAAAAATTGGTGTTTTAAAAAAAATTCCAGGTCGAAAAAATTTAAAGGTTTAATTATTTCCTTAAATATCAAAAAAAATAGAAAAAATGCATAAATAGTTTCGACTTTTGTTTGGAAAAATGCTTCGTTAAAAAAAGGAAAAAACATATATCGAGAAAGTTTTCAACCAAGACATTTTAATAAAATGTCACAAAAATAGAAAAAGGTGCATAACATTTTCGATTTATTTCCATGGTATAATATAAGTATATTTTTTTCTCAAAAACATTTATGGAGTTTTCTATTAAAGAATTTTTACAAAATATCACAAAAATCGAAAACTGCGTTCGATTTATATTCACGTTATTGGTAAAAAACGGTGAGAAAAATTATTATTTTTACCACAAAAAATTCTTTTAACAAAAAAGTCCCACATTTATAGAGTTTTCTATTTAGAAATTTTCAAAAGCGAAAAATGTTTATAACACTTTCGATTTATTTTCCCGGTTTTTGTACCAAACAGAGAAAAAGTTTGATTTTTCCCGAAAAAACTGTTGACAAGAAAGTCCATTATCTACTTAATGAGTTTTCTATTTACAATTAAAAAAAATATATCACAAATATCGGAAAATGTTATATAATATTTTCTATTTATTTTTACCTTATTTGTACAGATCACGGGAAAAATATATAATTTTTTTTAAAACAATTCTTTTTACAAAAATAACTAACAGTAGCGGAGTTTTATATTTACAAGTCTTCACAAAATATCACATTAATCAAAAATTGCTATATGTCACTTTCGATTTATTTTCACATTATTTCTACAAATCACGGTTAAAAATAATTTTTTTTCTAAAAATAAATTCTTTTTACAAAAAAACCGAACAGCACTGAAGATTTATATTTGAATATTTTCACAAAATGGCACAAAAATCAGAAAATCGTATATAACATTTTCGGTTTATATACATTTGTTTGTACAATTCACAAAAAAATGAAGATTTTTTAACAATTACTTTCACAAATAATCGACCAAGATTAACACACATGCATACATTCAATCATATCGTCGTTTAAAGTACAAAGCCGCGTAACTGACGTTGGCTGCCAAAAATTGGATTTGCTCACATAAGCTCTTGCCTCAATCCCTATCCATCCATTCGTCCTGAAATATACTAGCCAGAAATGCGATTGCTTTATAAAAAAAGAACCATTTTGCAATATGAGTGTTCTTACGCTCTAGAAAATAATTTCTACAACTTCACATACGCGGTTTTTCATTTTGTTGACTCGCGGTTTTGCACTTTAAACGACGATATGTATGTATGTATAAACACCAACTACTCACCCAAGTTGAGGGTGGGGATAGCTCCCCTCTTCAATTTTTTTCCGCCCATAGCTTCGGGCTCAAAGTGGTCAGCGCATACGTATGAGTTTCGGGGTGCTAGGGGCTCCGCATCGCTGATACCCAGGTTGTCCCTCCATTTCTTCGCCTCCGCCTTGACGTGTGGAAAAGAAAAGAAACGCACGCCCTCGTTAAGGTTGCGACAATCGCGTACGCGACATTTACGTCTATTTTCCGACATTTTTCGCGTCTGATTTTAAACCGTTTAAACTTTTTCGATAAAAATGCGCTTTCGGTTTTAAGAATACATTCGCTTCTGCCGAATTTCTCGAAATTAGAAGTCCGTTGACTTCTCTCTTTTGCTTTTGACATTTTGCCGCAACATCATTAGAATTTATAATCTAATTGGCAAAGATCAATAACAAAAGAAAAATAAACTTGCGAAATCAGACCACCTGTACAACCGTTTTTCCGCCCTCGAACTAACATTTTCCAATTGCATTACATACTCAAATTCTGTTAGTTGGGCGGTTCTCACGGTCTCACTGTTAATTAGTGGTGAGTACGCGATTATTAACAGCCGTATGCCGCCGAGTGGTGTGTACGCGATCTGAACCAGTTGGAACGTAAATCTGCCAATTCGATGGCAATGCTGCTTCTCTGTATTTAACGTTCTCTGGATATTGTTTATCGATTTTGTTATCGGTATTTTTATCGATAATTATGGATTTTGTTATCGATAATTATCAATTCTTTATCGATATTTATCGATTTTTTTATCGAGATTTATAGATTTTTTTATCAATATTATCGAGTTTTTATGGACATTTTATCGATATTTTTATTGTTTATGTTATCGATATTTATTGATTTTGCTATCGATATTTTTGGCGATATTTATCAATTTTGTAATCGACATTTATCGATTTTGTTCAGGGTACGAAAATAAACTGTACAAAACAATTCCCATTTGCTCATCGATCATCATATCATTTGTGGTTTTGTACAGTTTTGTAAATAGTCAGAAACAAACTGTAAGATTCACTGTCATTTTACCCAACGAGAAACGTTTGCTTTTCGTTTGTGACAATTGTACCATAGGGTACGTTTTATATGTATGCAAACGTTTCAATTACGTGAAAAATAATTTTTTCTGTAAATTTTCATATCCAATTCAATTAAAAAACATTTTTATTTTTTTTATTCATTGCAGCCATTCGTTTTGTATTTGTTTATTGCATATATGTGCATACATAAATATATTTTCCCTGCACGATTCATTTCGTTTGTTGTTTCGTCTGTAACTACTAAACTACTGTAGTGTACTATCGCCAAAGTGAACTCAGCCGTTTTGTTTCGTATTGTACCGAACTGTTAAAGTAATAAACGAAACGAAATAGTAACGTACAATATAGTTTATTTTCGTACACTGATTTTGTTATCGATTTTGTCATCAATTTTGATATCGACATTAGTCGATTTTGTTATCGATAATTATTTATCGATTTTTTTATCGACATTTATCGATTTTGTTATGGATATTTTTATCGATATTTTTGTCGATGTTATGGATATTTTTAGCGATTTTGTTATGGTTATGTTTATCGATATTTTTATCGAGTTTTTAATAGTTTTTTCTACCAATATTATTATCGATTTTGCTATCGAAATTTTTATCGAATTTTTCATCGATTTAGTTATCGATGTTTTTATTGGTTTTGTTATCGATATTTTATTGGATGTTACTATCGATTTTGTTATCGAAAGAGTATAAAGATAAAAATTAAACAGGGTAGGGATCTAAATAGAAAAAAGACAAAAAATACTATAACCTTAAGCAAAAACAGATGTATGTATGTATGTATGTACATATGAATGTATGTATATTGGTTATGAGACAAAATAGATATGTATGTAACGTAAGTTTCACTTCTCCAGTGTGGCCCAGGCGCACTTGCTTTTGTCAATTTTTCATATGAATTGTTTTCAAATAAGAATTGGTTGATTGATTGATTTTATTTAAATAATTCGTTTACAGTAATGCTTAGTATACGAGATATAACCCGCGAAGCTATAGTGCTTGTCTGCAGGTTTATAAATATAAATATTTTACATTTCAATATAGGCATTCATACTTATCCATAAGTTAGGTACAGTTTTTTCTATCTTAATACTTATTATTTATTAACTTTAATAATAATAATTTTAAATAACATAAAGTCGTATTTTTAACATTAGGCATTATATTTTCATTAATTCGTTCATGGGAAAGCGCAATATTTGTTGAGAAATGGTTACAATGAACTTTTGAAATGATTTTTAATTAGATATTTTCTTTTGGATGTATTAGCTAGTTTCGTTAAATTTAATGGGAGTTCATTAAAGAGAGTTGGGAGCAGTATTGATAGCGAATTCTTAGTGTAGTTGTTTAAAAACTTTGGCACCGCTAGCCTATTCTCCAGACATCTTCGTGTGCCATGCTTGTGACCAATCGGTATTTTTAACGTGTTTTCGTCATAAAACTCATTCAAAACTGATATTTTGAAAATCGAGCGAACGTCAAACAACTTTAATGCCCTGTTTAACTGAAGATTTGGAGTGTATATATTCTTTTTCTTTGCTAGTATTTTCAAATTGTAATTTTGGCTTTGTTGTAGTTCCCTACAGTGTGTTGATGAACCCCAAGCCGTGAGCCCGTGTCTTAAATACGACTCCGACAAGGCCAAATATGCTTGTTGCAATACGAAATAATTGCTGCAAAAACTCTGGTGCTTTAGAAAGTAAGACGATGATCGACGTTTTTTTTGCAAGTGGGATATGTGCGCATTCCACCTGAAGTTTTCATCAAGTATAATACCGAGATATTTGTACGAGCTAACGATATCTATCTTCGTGTTACAGTCGCAGGGTGTCTGGTTTTTACGAAGGCAATCATAACTGTGAAAAATTAGTTTTATACTTCAACGGTGAATATGCAGCGGTCTTATGTGCATTAATTTGGTTTTATTTACATTTATTGCTAGTCCATTATCGTGTGACCATTTAGTTATTAGCAGGGAACGGATTTTTTGGAAATTGCCTTTTTTTCTGCTAAAGAGATAGAGTATATTCGATTAAGAATGTCCACGATTTAGCTTTCTCTGATTCCATATATACACATTTGATGTTGCCTTTTTTGCCTTTTTTAAGATATTTGCATTTTTTTGCCTTTTTTTAAGATATTTGCCTTTTCTACCTTTAAAAAAGTGATTATAGCATTTACAATTTTTTTTTAAGATTAAAAAATATACACATGCCCATGCGGCTTATAGAAGCGCAGGGACCTCTTGCCAAACTGGTGTTGGAAAAATTAAAAGCCGTTTTCTCAGCTAACGTAGGCTTAGAGGCAATAAGGGGTGTGGATAAAATTGTAAAGAGCGAGGAAAACGCCCTTATTCCTGATAATATGAACGTTTCAAACGTTCCATATTTAAAGTGGACTCCACTTGTATCAACTTACGTCGAGCGCACATTTAGTACATTCAAGGCTTTTCTTCGCGATTTCTGTTGTATTTTCTGTCTTTTTTAGTTCCTTATTTTGCTTTTTTTGCAATACCTTTTTTTTCCTTTTCCTGCCCTTTTCGCTATTTTATTTTGCCTTTTTTTGCCTTTTTTACAATACCTAGTGCTTTTTCCTGCCTTTTTCGCTATTTTATTTTGCCTTTTCCAGCCTATTTCGTTACTTTATTTTGCCTTTTTTAAAGGTTTTTAGGTCCTTAAAATCCGTTCCCTGGTTATTAGATTTAGTTTCCTTTGCATAATGTTTGTGGCGATGTCGAGGTCTCTGTGTGGCACCACAATTGCAGTGTCATCTGCGTATGCAAAGGCTTCACAGTTGTTAAGAACTGCAAGCATACTATTTGCATATATAACACTGTGAGACAAATGGTAGGGGTCAGTGATCGGGAAGGGTTCAAACTACCGGGGAAAGTTATATCGGTAAAAAAGAAGTTACACGTGTCCCTGCTTTTCGCTGGGTCACGTCTAGGAATCGAGATATATCGATTTGAAGTTAGTAACTATCATATAGGGGAAATTGTCACCTTTGGTGGTCTTTTTTTTGACATAACTCGAGAACCACTAGTCCGATTTTGCTCAAACAAATTTAAAAAAATTAAAAATTACAATTCCTTTAATCTGTTCATATATATACGTTTTTCTATATAATCAACAGTTTTGCCGGTAAAAATAAATGTATGAAGAAAAAAAATATTTTTTGCCTAAAATATTAAATTTTTTATTTTTTAAATTCATAAAAAATCCAAAACGGAAAAAAGGCAAGTCGTATTACTTTCACGCAAAGTCACATAACCTTTAAGCAAAATGAGACATAGATCATAAAAATCGATGGACGCGTTTCGCTTTTATTCACAACTAGCTTATACGCGCGGGTTTCACCTCGCGCTTTATACAAATATGAAAAATAATTTAATGATGTTAGATTTTTTTTTCTGTGCCCATTTCGTTACAGATCGTTATTTTTTAAGCGAGTTAAGGTATTTAGGCCGTTTAGAACTATGAAATTATAAAATCTCGTCTGCGCGCTAGGCATACGAAAGATATCAATCCCTCTAAGTTTACCTTAAAATGGTTCCAGGTATACGACGCGTGAACGTGTAACCTTCTTGGAGGTGATAAAATTGATAAAATACCACTTCTCATTACTTTAGCAAATGCCTCAAGAGAGCTTTAGATTACAAGGCCGAACCCGGCTCTCCCTTTTCCATTTAATGAAATTTATTCTGTCAGTACGGCACTTGAAAGGAGATTTCCATAACAAATTTAAAATACTTCGAAAGATTTTCTATTCTTCCAGAGATATGTTTTTAGAGAAGCTTTTAGCATGTATGGGAGGCGACATGCCTCCTATTTTAATAACTCACATTTTTTCCATGAGCAATTGATACATTTTGTATACACAACTCCATACCAAGTTCCAGTATTCTTCCACAAACACTTCCTGGGATATGTGGCAAGAAAAAGTAAATTTGTACTGGAAGTGCCACGCGCCTTTGTCTTATAACCCTAATCTTCTTCCATGAATTTAGAATTGATTTTACATACCCCAGAACCAAGTCCCAGTACTCTACCATGAGAGATAAGCAGTATA
>NW_023459854.1:0-8507 GCF_013731165.1 Rhagoletis pomonella | reverse complement strand
ACATTTTGTATACACAACTCCATACCAAGTTCCAGTATTCTTCCACAAACACTTCCTGGGATATGTGGCAAGAAAAAGTAAATTTGTACTGGAAGTGCCACGCGCCTTTTTCTTATAACCCTAATCTTCTTCCATGAATTTAGAATTGATTTTACATACCCCAGAACCAAGTCCCAGTACTTTACCATGAGAGATAAGCAGTATAAAACAGTAAATTTGTACGGCAGGAACCATGTCCCCTTTTCGAATAACGCAAATTCTTCTCCATGAGTATGGAATTAATTTTGTATACACATCTCGGTGCCAAGTTCCAGTCCTCTGAAATAAACACCTCCAGAGATATGCAGCATAGAAAAATCAATTTGCATAGGAGTTGCCACACCACCTTTTCCAATAACTCTCATTTTTCTCCATGAGTATGGTATTAGTTTCACATACATACATACATATGTATTTCCATACCAAGCTTGAGTGCTTTACCCCAAACATTTGATGAGATATGCAATATGAAACTTTCAGTCAGTATGGGAGGTGCTACGCCTCTTTTCCAAACACGTCCATTTTTCCATGAATATAAACATGATTTCACACAGTATTGGCAAACTGTTAATCTGATTAACGATTAAAAATTAACGATTAAAATGTTAATCGCGTTTGACGATTTACATTAATTAGTCGTAATCAACTGTTCGATTATTGATAACATTTTTTAAATCGTTAATCGCTGGCTGCGATTACGTTTAATTTATTTTAAACATTAATCGTTAATCCAATTAAAAATAAAATCTGATTAATTTGTCTAGTTTGTCCGAGTTTGAAACCAAACACCAGTTATAGTAATTATTTTGTGTTTTATGCTTATAAAAAGCACATAATATAAAAAAATTATAATTATTGTTATTAGTAATATACAAAATGGGAACTTTTACAAACCTAGTTTGTAAAACGTTTGTTGATATATATCTTAATGAAAATGCACACCCAATTGCTTAGATTGATGAGGAAACCCGACTTAGCCATACCGGATTAACTTGCTTTGTGTGCACAGGGAAATTCCAGCATACCTTAATTAATCACAAAACCTACTTGATCAAATTAAGAGTTAATGATTAAAAATTAATTTTTTAATCGCGGTTACGATTAACTGTTTCAGATTGAATTTAATCGAATTAACTAACTAATTAAAACATCAATCGATTAATGCCAACATTGATTTCACATCCATATCACTATACCAAGTTTCAGTTCTCTCCCACAAATACTTCCAGAGATATGTATGTAATATGAAAATTGCAATTTGTATGGGAGGGGCCTTGAGTTATCGGACTTACTTTCAGTCTAAGACCGTCCTTCCGAAATCCGTAGTAAGTGTACTAAATTTCGTACTGATCGGAAAACCGGTTAAGGAAGTAGCCTATTTTTCAATCCAGGTCATAAACCATCTTTGAGCAAACAGGTGGAAACTCTTAAAATAGTAGCCCATTTTCCAATATAGGTCATAAGCTATCTCTCTGCGAAATGTCATGCAAATCTGTTTAGTCGTTTCCGCGCGTTAATATAATTGAAACTTTTTTAACAGGTGGCAACTCTTCCAAAATATTTGCCTATTTTCCACTGTAGGTCATAAGCTATCTGCTTGCAAAATTTCTTGCAAATCCGTTCAGACTTTTCCGCGTATTTATTTAATTAACTCTTAAAAAAATTTGCCTATTTTCCAACCTAGCTCATAAGCTATCTGTGTGAAAACTTCGATGCAAATCAATTCACTTATTTCCGCGTATTAATTAAATTAAACATTTCTAACAGGGTGTCAACTCTTAAAAAAGTACCCTACTTTCCAACCTATGTCATAGGCTATCTGTGTGCAAAATTTCATGCAAATCCGTGCAGTCGTTTCCGCGTATTAATTTCATTAAACTTTTTAACAGGTGGCAACTCTTCCAAAAAATTAGCCTATTTTCCACAGTAGGTCATAAGCTATCTGTGGGCAAAATTTCATGCAAATCTGTTCAGTCGTTTCCGCGTATTAATTTCATAAATTTTTTTTAACAGGTGGCAACTCTTCCAAATATTATTCTATTTTCCACCGTAGGTCATAAGCTATCTGTGTGCAAATTTTCGTGCAAATCCATTCAGTCGTTTCCGCGTGATGATTTCCCAAACATCCAAACATACAAACTTTCACATTTATAATATTAGTAAGATAAGATAAGATTACGTGAAGGTATCTCATGAAACATAAAATCAATATTCTTGTCAAAATGAGATACCTTCACTTAATTGTGAATAAAAGCGAAACGCGTCCATCGATTTTCATGATCTATGTCTCATTTTGCTTAAAGGTTATGTGACTCTTATTTTTTTCCGTTTTGGATTTTTATGAATTTAAAAAATAAAAAAATTTACATTTATTTTTACCGGCAAAACTGTTGATTATATAGAAAAACGGTATATGAACAGATTAAAGGAATTGTAATTTTTAATTTTTTTTAATTTATTTGAGCAAAATCGGACTAGTGGTTATCGAGTTATGTAAAAAAAAAGAGCACCAAAGGTGACAATTTCCCCTATATGATAGTTACTAACTTCAAATCGATATATCTCGATTCCTAAACGTGACCCAGCGAAACGCCGGGCCACGTATAACTGGTTTTTGACCGATATAACCTTTCCCGTTGGTTTCATCCCATCCCGATTTTGACTGTCGCATAGTGTAATATATAAGAGTGGACCTAGTTTAGATCCCTGAGGAACTCCGTATGATACTGTTGTTTGCTCGCTAAATTCATTTTGTATTTTAACTCTATAGCTTCTTAATTCTAGGTAGCTTTCAAACCATTTAAGACAATCCCCCCTTACCCCGGCATTATCTAAAGAGTGAAGCAATTTTGCATGTGACAAAGTGTCAAATGCCTTGCTAAAGTCTATAAATAGAGCCAGAGTATGGTAATTTTTCCCCAAGTTTTCATTTATTTTGCTAGCGAATCTACCCAGTAGTTGGTTGATGTTCTTTTCTCTTTGAAACCCATATTGCCTCTGGTCGATTAATTTGTATTTTAATGCAAATTCAGTTAACCTACTGACAATTACTTCTTCCATAATTTTTTCAATAACTGGCAGGATAGCTATTGGTCTGTAATTCCGTGGATCGTATTTGACTCCGGCTTTAAAAATAGGTTTTATGACATAATTTTAATGCTTTAGGTAATGTGCATTGAGCTAGGCTAAGGTTTATGAATTTTGTTATTACAGGGGCAATAGCGGTTGATATTGTTTTGAGATCTTTTGGCCGTATCCCGTCAGCTCCAGGGCCATTTCTTGCATCAAGCCTTTGCAATATCGCTAGTATCTCATCATCACTGGTTTCCTTGATATATATTGAGCTGGGTATCTTACGTTCCGGTATATTAATAGACCTAATATCACAGTGGTGGATTGCAGTTTTTGTATTCCTACTTAATGTTAATGCAAAGTTATCACAAATAGTCTTAATGTTGTTATTTTTAAAGTGTTTAACAATGAGTTCGTCCGAACTGATGCTCTTACGACCAATAATCACGTTTATTAGCTGCCAAGTTTTTCTCATGTCATGCTTGCACTCTGAAAATTTGTCTTGATAGTAGTTATTCCGAGTTCTCTGTATTTCTTTGTTGACATAATTTCTGAATTTCTTATAATGTAATTCTATTTTTTTGTTATTAGGCATTGTTTTCCATTTTCTATATAAATTATCTCTACTATGACACAAAGCTTTTAATTCGTTTGACATCCATTTGTTCGTTTTTCTCCATGGACTGTTCTTATGGCTAATTACCGAGTTTTCATATATGCTCTTAAAAGTGAGTTGTAATTTTTCGCACCTTTTGTCTACATCAGTTGACATGAGAACATCGCTCCAGTCTACTTTACCTATCTGCTCAGTAAATTTTTTGGTGGTTATTGTATTGGAAATAGTTGCTCGCCTTTCGTACACTCGGTGTGCTGATTAAAAGTTATGCTACATAATAAAGAGTAATGGTCTGTTATATTTGTTTGTATAACACCACCTAATACGTCAACGGCCCTACTCGTGATAAATACGTGGTCAATGCACGTATGTGTGCCTCTCTTTAAATCAACTCGTGTGTATTCACTTATTACTTTTTGCATCCCGCATGATGAGAGCATGTCTAGGTAGAGATTTACATTGCTACTATTAGCATCCATTATATTTATATTTATGTCACCAATTACTACTATACACTCCTCTTTGTTTGCCTTTTTCAGTATATTCTCAAGTTCATCAACGAATATCCGAACATTGTTTTGCGGAGGCCTGTAAATAGCGTGCAAGGTGCATGCAATGTTGTTGTTGCTGCCGGCTATTGTTATTTCGATAGTCTCAAATGAATTTGTAGTGTATGAAATGCGTTGATAACATAAGTTCTCCCTCACGTATAATTCTATCCCTCCCCCGCTTTTCTGACTCCTGTTCAAGAATTCTACATTAAAACCATTAATACCAAATAGGCTTTGCTCATCATTCGTGATGTTTGTTTCGACTAGTACCAATATATCAATTCAGTCAATAAGCTTATCAATTTCTACTCGGAACGCGTTGAAGTTTTTTCTTAAAGAACGAATATTTAAACAAATACATTTTAAATCATTTCTTGTGAAGTTTTTTTTTATCAATTTCGGAAAATGCTTGGAATGTTTTGCCTACAATATTGTTCATTATAAAATAATTATTCTGCAATAGTGTGAGTAAGTGGTAATAATAATAAAATAAATACTGATATATAAAGTGAAAATAATAAATATGAATAAATAAAAAAGAGAAAAAAAAGTGAAAATTTAAAAAGCAATGTTAATGTGTATATGACCTAATTTATCAGGTCAATATCTAAATATGAATTAATGTAAGCTATTGTGTTATTTTCACTCTTTTTTGCTAAAATACGACCCCCTTTTACCCATATAAATTTCCAATTGGACGCCTTTGCCTTATTTCTAGCGGTCCATAGCAGACGTCGATTTGTTTTTGTCAGATCGTCGTTGACGTACACACGTTTTTCAGCGCTGTTACTATGGTGTTGTCCTCCTTCATCTAGTTTGTTAGCGTAGAGCTTCATTCCACGTATTTTCTTCAAGAGCTCATTCTTTTTCCGGACAGACGTGAATTTGATGAGAATGTTTTCCCCTTTGCCTCTTATGCGGTAAACATCTTCCCATCGCTTACACTCAGAGTAACGTTTGCAAAGCTTGCGATGCGTTGCACAACTTTATGGAGATTTTCATTTTCTTTTTTGTTGACATTTCTTACGACATTGTTTTTTCTCAAAGTCTGTTGTTTCTTCTCATTTACGTTCCGTTCCAGTGCAGATATGCGAATGTCTTTTACATTACATTTTTCATGCAGATCACCAATTTGCTTCGTCAAATCGGACATCTTGTTTTCGAACATGGAGGTTATATTTTTTAATTCATTTCTATAATCAGTCTGTGATTGCACAAGGTTTGCGGCCATATCTTCAATCAAACGTTTTATGTCCTTTGTAACTGCCTTTAAGTCACAGATATCCGATTGTACACCACTTCTGATGAGAGTCATTGTCATCAGTTTTTTGTTTATCATTTTCTACCAAAACTGCTTCGGCAGACTGGATCGAAGAAGGCTTTAGTTTTGTAGATAGCTGCTTCGACGGTCCTTCTGCTAGTGAGTTTGACGATGATTTTGACCTTTGCCTGCATTTGGGACATCTCCAGTTTCCGCGCCGGTCGGAGCCCATGATTAGATAAGTGGTGTCAGAAATTGTAGTGCATGTAGAGAAATTATACATGTTTTTGCATCTCACGCACGTAGCATATTCACCATTGGCGGGCAAGGGCTCCTCGCATTCCCCGCACGCAAATATTCGTTGCGTTCCAGATGCTTCACGATATTCACGAAATTCACGATTTGCAGGTTTTTTTTGCAGGAAAGCGTTCCAGGTGCCAAAAAATCTGCAAGTCAAACCACTTTTGTGAGAGTAACTTGCTCTCTCTCTTAGTCAGAAGTTGCAGGTTTTAGTCGGAAGTTTTTCTTCCTGCAAGTTCATGAAAAGTGTCAAACTATCAGCTGTGCTGTCAAATAAAAATTCAAAATAGAAAAAAAACACACAGAAAGTTATTTTAATTTGGCCTAAATAAATACAACATATATCCAAATGGAAGCAAAAAATGATGCAAATGAACATGTAAGTAATTATTCGTATTTGCGTATGTATGTATATATTAAAATTAAAAAATTGTTTAGCCAAGTTCTTCCGCTTCTGTACAAGATGTGGACATTTTCAACACCATTGTGGCGGAACTTGTGGATTCATCAGAGGAATCTGATGACGATGTGTATGAGCTTTTGGTGGGCAATTCTGATAGTGAAGATGATGCCATACTGGAAAAGATTCTGCAATCGAGTGAGAGAAAAAAAAGAAACTCCATAAAAAATTATTTTGAAAGAGTTGTGCCCAAATATAGTAGGGAAGAGTTCAAGACACATTTTCGTATTTCAAAGGATTTATTTGAAAATTTGGCAAGTAAATACGAAGCAAGCGATTTATATAAAAGCCTATGCACTGAAGTGTGTTTTTCTGCAGCTAAGCATTTGGCTTTATTTTTATGGTTTGCGGGCCATGAAGCCTGCAGCTTCCGTGATTTGTCGGATCGCTTCAACGTAACCAAATCAAGCGTTTGCCGTGTAATAGAAAGGGTTACGAAGTACATAAGTAGCATAAGTCTCGACGTCATAAAATGGCCAAGCAATGTAAAAAAACAAGAATCTGCCAATTATTTTGCTAAATTCGGTTTTCCAAAGGCAATAGGTAAAAACAAGAACGATATATGTACATACATGTGGAATATTGTATTAATTCTTACCAATATTATCTTTGTTAATTTATCTTTCAAAACAAGGTTGTATTGATGGGACCCATATTGTGATCGACCCACCCTCAGAAAGAAAAGATGACTATATTAATAGAAAAGGCAACGTAACTCTGATCATGCAAGGAATTTGCGATGAGCACAGGAAGTTCATCAATGTTTTTGTAGGATTTGCGGGGTCAAGCCCCGATAGTTGGGTTCTTCAGAATTCCCCTATTTACAGAAATTTAGCATCAGCATGTGGAGGTAATCTTCATTTCTCTATTATTTATCAGTTATAAAATCATACAAGCATTCATGTATAAAACTTTGTACATTTCAGGTTACTATTTGCTTGCAGATTCAGCTTATCCCTGCAGCGATTTCATTATAACGCTTTACAAAGACAACGGACATTTGAGCCATGACCAAAAAAGATTTAATATGAGCCTTAGCAAAGGTCGCATTGCAATAGAACACACTTTTGGTTTATTAAAGCAACGGTTCAGACAGCTTTACTATTGCAAATTAAGAGGCATTGACAAACTTTGTCGCTTTATAGGAGCGTGTTGTGTTTTGCACAATCTTGCTGATGTAGACGACTTGAGCTTATAAGCGAAGTTGAAAATGAAGGCCAATTCGCAAACGAGGAAACATGGGAACCAACCAGAAGTAACCGTGTTAGGGACCAAATTTGTCAAGAAATCCGACTACGCAATCGGCAATTATAAATTAAGGTTTACCTACCATATAAATGCAAGTTTCAAACATTGAACACATTTGTGTTGTTCACGCTTGACTGGTTATCAGGTTATATGGTTTTTTTTTTTATATATTTTATACAGTTTACAACAAAACATTTATATTAAATTATTTCAAAAACTCAAATTTAATTCAATTACAGTGCTTGTATATTTAATTACTTACATATACAGCAGACGCTCATACAAGTGTTTACGTGTGTATATTTTTTTTTAATTCACAATGTTTTTCATGTTAACATTTTTTCTTATTTTTCATAAAAGTATTGTTAATGCTTCAACCAAAACCATATAAATCAAAATTATAAAAAATGTTCATCAAAATTTCAAACTTTTTAATATGAATCTTTAGAACTTTTTTGCGTATTTTTTGAAACTTGAACTCTTGAACACTTGTATGACTCACTGTATCTAACTTCTTATATGTAGTTACTAAATTATCCAAAATAAAAATAATTAGTAATTATCATTATAATTATGCTTTTGAATCATTATTTCCAGTAGCTCTAATTTCTTTCTCTCCCTTTCTTCTTTTTTTTGTTCCCTTTCCTCTTTCCTTTTTAAAAAATCTATAACTTTTCCATGAAATTCTTTTCTTTCTTCTGCCATTTCACTCAAGGTTTTTTGCAGCTGGTCATTGGAATTCGGTCTCTTCCGCTTCCTTGAATAACTCGGCACATCATCTGTAAAAATATAGTAAATTGGTTTTTATTAATTTAATATTGGGCATTATGAATCAAAACTAATCAATTGCTTTTTCTTAAAATTTCAGACCTTTTACTTAAATTTATTTGAATAAATCGAGTAAAAGGTCTGAAATTTTAAGAAAAAGCGATTGCTTAGTTTTGATTCATAAGGCCGATC
>NW_023459853.1:19066-47238 GCF_013731165.1 Rhagoletis pomonella | reverse complement strand
TAATAAGGACTCATGGACTAACCTATTAAAATAGGGCTAAGTAGTAGGCAAAGCTCACTCTCCAAGTGAAATTTTTATGACATACACAATCCCAACCGCTTTTCGTGCATATTAAACACAAAGCCGCAAAAACGTATTTAAAGCGTAAAAAAAAACGATTTAAATTATCGTAATCGCCTGGACAGCAACTATGGTAACCGCGATCATTTCGCTTGCAAATTCAACATATGTTATCTCTCGTTCACACAAGCCAACGCACACACACACACATAAGCCAGCCATTAACGGTCATAAAAAACTGTGAATGGATATAAAAAAAAGCCAAAAATACCACAGACCACATACCGAAGAGTGTTTGTAAGCAAGCAGGCAAGCAAAAGTTATGCGACCATGACAACAATAAACGACGAGTCAAATTGCAAGCAAAACAGAGCACGTATACGCCATGCTGCACCACGAAACGTGTGTGTGTGTGTGGTGTGTGTGTGATTACAAATAATGTACGAACGAAGCACATTGTAAGCACAATTATTTGACCAAAATTAAAAGGCTTTAACTGGTATTATCCTTTTAGTTATTTACGAGAGCTTACTGAAGCCAACTGACTTTGCGTTAGCGTTTTTTTCCTGCAGCTTTTTAAATGCTTAAATACGTTAACATGTTAAACCCAAGAATTAACGTAATTTATTGTGCTAAAATTATTACTTTTTAAGTTTCTAAAATACATTCATAACTGTGTATATTCATTGTAAAATTATATTCAAAATTAATTTCAAAAGTATAAAATGCCATAAAAATTATTAACTAATCTCTTTAAAATTTATGTAGTTTATAACACAAAATCGCGTAGGTAGATTTAATTAATGTCACGAAAAGCTTCACCTAACTTAACTGAATATCGGCTAGCAAAAGGGGGAAAACATTCAAAATTTATTCACACTTCTTGCAATCAGCATTAGCTAACCTCAAAATGAGCTTGGTTTGCCGCTAGCCACACATGTCGTGTGTGTCTGTTAAGCAGTTGACATGACTATCTTACATTGCTGTTGGCCATTTTCTCTTATTTTAACGTGTGCGAGTGTGTTTTGCTGCTCTTTTTGGCATTCTTATCAAAGAAAACTTTTGGCCTGCAGTCATGTCAAGCTAATGTACCATTTAAGTTGGAAGTGAAAAAAAGTAAATACAACAAAAAGTTACATAAAACAGCAGCAAGCTTGAAGCAAAAATTAAGTAGACGAGCAAAAGCATAATGGCGGAGCATTCGAAGTTTTAAGTAGCAGCTTAAATAAAAATTTTAATGGGATCGCATAAGAGTACTTACAAAAGTATTAGGCAGTGTAAAAAATTATTTTTAGTTAAGTCTATGACAGAATGGAAGAGAGGTATTTAATCGCATTTGTATGAGATTAATTAAACTTGAGTTTCATTACTTCATTTTCGACGGAGGTCGGAACGTTAGAGAAATGAAGGATTCGGAGAATAATGTAGATTTATTTTTATTTCAGAAGCCCTGCCAGGCAACTCAATACTTTAAGTACATTCTGTAGACAGAAGTCCTTCGTAAGGCAATTGTCAATTCTGGCAACTAACTTCAAATCCATTTTCTGTCTTTCGAAATACTAATCACTTACAAAGACTAAGGGCTGGTTTCTCCAACTTAATTTAGTTTAGCCAATTATTTAGACTTAATCAAGAATAAGCTGTGTAAAAAGTAGGCTAACTATTGACTTACGTCAAAAAAATGGCTAAACTAAGTTAAGTTGAGTTGGAGAAACCAGCCCTAAGACCTTCTCGTTAGCCTTACACGTTAGGAGAACTTTCAGCGTTATTCTGTTTACTTTTTAGCAATAAGAGTTAAATAGAAGAAGAAAAAATAATAATTTCAGAAAAGGAAAAATAATAATAAATTAAGTTTCTAAAAATTAAATGTGTTTATTTTAAACAATCAAAGCTAAAAATTAAAATTAAATAAAATTAAAAAAATTAAATAAATATAAATAAAAAATGAATAAAATAAAACGAGAATAATATAATCTAACAAATAAAAGAAAATTAAATTTTAAAAAGAAAAAAGGAAATTAAAATAAAAAAATTAAAATTTAAAAATTTCCTAAAAATGGGATGAAATTAAAAATATTCATATCCTTTTTAAGGCAATAAAAGCTAAAAACTAAAAGAAATTTAAAAAATATATTATTATATAATATTAAAAATATAAGACTAAAAAATTTTATGTAAAAATAAATTTTTTTTGAAATTTATAAAAAAATTATAAAATAAGTTTCTTTAAAATCGAGTAATATTCAAATATATATGTTTTTTTTTCAAATCAGTAATATCTAAAAACTAGAAGAAAATTTAGTTAAAACTAAGTAGTAATAAAACAAGTAATTTTTAGCAAAAAAAAACCGACTTCAACTCTCATATAAAATATATATATATATATATATATATATCTCATGATCCACTGATCGGATCTTAACCAGATTAATATGAGACCACCTCTGAGACACTACCTTTCCGACGCAAAAAGAATTATCGAAATCGGTTGACGTGGTCCAAAGTTGTGTGGTAACATACATAAAAAAAAAACAAAAAAAATATTCCGACGAACTGATAACCTCCTCCTTTTTTGGAAGTCGGTTAAAAAGGATTTTTCTTTTCAAAGTGGTATAATCTAAAAACTCTTTAAATCAAAAACTAAAAAATTAAAAAGAAACAATTAAAATCGTCTAAGTTCGGCGGTTCACGCCCATTTTCCTAAATTCCATAATAACACTGGATCACAAATTTTACTTTTGATATTGTTTTCCAGACGCCACTATCCAATTTGTATGTAGAATCGCTCGCTGATTCCGAAAATCGAGTTATTTTTTTTTGTATGGATACGTTTTGGAGATATATGTGCAATTTACCGTTATTTAGCTTAAAAAAAGAGTGGTTCCACTTAATTAGGTATATCTTCCGAACCAATTAAATAATTGTAATACGGGATACGGAAAAGGAAAGAAAATAAAATTCTCCATAAATCGTATATACATAACTTTTCGATAGCCCTCATTGTTTATGAGAAATTAATGGCGTATGAGTTATAGCTCAACCAGCCACCGACGGAGCGCCCTTCCGTCCGTACCTGCGTATGAAATTGCTGTTGATAGAGAGCGAAGCAACGGCAACATCACCATCTTGCGGTGGTGAGTTTTCGTTAACACGAAAATCCCATAAGATAGATCGTGCCAGCCGTCGTGCCGTATGGTTTTACATCGGTGGCTGGTCGGTCTATTACTCAGGTGATAAGAGCATGTTGCTCATACGGCACGTACATACATACGTACGTTCGACGTTCGAATTTTACTTTTCCATTATAAATGGTAGATCCAACAAGGATCCGCTATTTTGTATTTAAAAAAATGATTCCAGATTCGTAGTCAGCTACCTCAAAAACCTTCGCGTTTTTGGGTCGCCATATTGGATCCCTGGTCTATTCATAAACGGAAAATTGTATTACCAAATATTGGTACCTCTTTGCCAATATACTCAGAAATTCAGCTATGGAGTTTTGTAGAAGTTCTGGAATTCCATATTTCGCAGTGCATCATTTTGTAGCTTACAAGATGGTAACAAAATTTTCCGGTAACAAGAGTGCACAAAATGCGTAAAAGGTTTACAAATTGACAGAAACATAATTTACCGGTTGCGAAATGTTTGTCCCAGTGCAGAATAGAGGTTTTAAGCCCACTCAGCTTACACCTTTATCTCTTTGGTCCGAACACGTCTCACACAGGACGTCTCCTGCGCATAACATTAGTTGATCTTGACGACAACGATTAATAAACTAACTGATTTGTGGAATGTTAAAAAGCAGAAAATGATCCCATTCACAAGTAAAACAAATATGATTTCGAAAATCACTAAATCACTCTTCCTTTAGTTCAGATTCGGCATCTTTTGGGTGAAAACCTAAATAGAATCCAATCCAAAGTACCTGCAATATATATATGTACGAGCATATACATATATTAAAAATAAAAAGCTATATTTCATTTTCCTGCCCCTGGAATGAGTAACTTTGTAAAGCGTTTACATGTATGTATGTAAACGTGTTCATATGTATGCCTAGTATATCTACTTGCTCAGTAATAAAAATCGATTAGTTACGTATACGACCCGTACACCCCATTTAATTTAAACAATACTTCAATACATTTTTTTTATTTAAGTATTCATATGAAGAGTAGAGTAGGCAATAAAAATCTGAAAAACCTTTTCAAAATTAGGATATTTGCTATTTTTACATAAATAAATACAAATCCATCAAGTTTTAGCATTTAAAATTCGCATATCTACACTTTTTTCCAAATATAACTTAACTGACAGCTATTTTATACGCCTGTTGGCAACCCCATACATATCTACATGTGTGTGTATATTGTAGTTCTTGGCATGTCAATTTGGTCATTCTATTTTAGTAAATTTATGCCGCCACCACGCCATAGACAGACTCAAACTACAAATATTATGAAATAGGTTGGTCACTTTGTTTGAATTACTTAGTTTTATTTATTTTTTTATTTTTGTTGTATTGTCTAAATCACATTGCATCACAGTTGACCTTTTTATGCCACGCCATTAGTTTGATAAAATAACAAAGCAAATATTTGCGATAAATTTGCGTAGGCCAAATGTTTTGATGAAAATAAATAGAAACATACCGATGGCTGAGTGGAAGATCGACCTATCTCGGCAGCCAGTTCGAAAACATTCTATCTCAAAAAACTTTTCAAGAACGCCCTATTTCAGAATTCGTTTCAAAAACGCCCTATCTCAGCTGCCGATTCAAAAACGCCCTATATCAGCATATTTTCAATACATTTTGAAGTGAGATAGGGCGTTTTTGAACCGAATTTTGAGATAGGGTGTTTTTCAATAAAATTCTGAAATAGGGCGTTCTTGAAAAGTTTTCTGAGATAGAGCGTTTTCGAACTGGCAGCCGAGATAGGTCGATCTTCCACTCAGCCATCGATACATACTATTGAAGAGACAAAGGTTGGTTTTTCAAAATAAATTTGTACAAATAAATTTCTATGTAAATACGTTTACAATGGGTCACATACATGACAAAGGCAGCTTAAGCTCCGATTCAAGTTTCAGTACGCGGTACTCATTTCATCAGTGAAAAAATTGAGACTGAGCTTAAGGTCACTTTTTAGGGATAAGGCCCAATGATTTCACAATAGACTCAAACATAACTAGATTTAAAATATCTTATTCTTTTTTTTTTTGTTTTCTATGTTTTGTGGTTGGGTTTAGCCGGGCTTGAACCCAGGTCCTGCGGAGAGGTAGCGCACACTGCTAACCACTACACCACAGCGGCCGCCGAGGGCGAAATATAGTTTTTAATTATTATCCTAGTTTGGTAGCTTACTTCGAGTCGATATTGGCGTAATACTAATTTGCGTTCTTTTTCCACCTTACATAAAGGAGGACATGCTTTACATAAATTAAAACATTGTCTCTCAGCATAGTTCTTGGACGAAGCAGTATCACAGGCGAAGAGTTCGAAAAAATTTTCTTAGATGCATTCCGTCTTAATTTAACCGTTGTCTATTATTGCTCACCATTAGCCCTATATGTGATAGTCTCTAATCTGGACAAGAATTTACAAAATTCAAATGGACTGACTGTGACGCCAACTCGGTGAGCGAATCTGCACCTGACGAGAAAAAAAAAACATTCACACAAAATAGTTATGTGCTGAATTTCTTCGTCCTGCTGACAGAAGCGACAAACGTTGATATCTGAAAGTTTAATTTTATTGAGGTGGTAGCAAAGACATCAGCGTTCCTATAAATATCCAGTGAGAGTTCGGAAGACCGCTCTGCCTAAACTTTTTAGCTAAAATAAGGAGAGAAGTTAAGCATGTTCAAAATATTGAAAGATGTTAGGGGGTTGGCCAATGGCTTGAGTACAGCTTGGCTCTCACTGCTGACAAGGAAACTGCTGCTTTTCCAGCGTAGGCAGGTGTTACATTGTTAATAAAATATTATTACTATGAGATATATTTAAAACTAATGGCAGCTCAATGTCAGGAAAAAGTGGAATTCCTATTATACCTACGGTTCTGCTTTTTTCAGGACCGTACTGTTTTTCAAAGGTCGGTCCTGCGTAGTTTTTCAAACCTGAAAAACCTGAAAATGTACTGATTTTTTCCAAGTGTCCTGCATTTGTCCCGCATTTTATTCGTTATTTTAAAATTATCGGACAATGGATGGATTTTTTCAAAAAAGTTTTTTTGGTACTTTTCGTAGCTTTTCTTCAATATCTCATGAAAAAATCTTCAAATCAACGTAAGCGACTTACAGCTCGAAGGGTATTGATGTACCTCTTACCAAAATATATAACTTGTGGCGACTTCAATGAAAATTATTAGTGCTACAGGCGACCATTTGCATTTTATCGTCAAAGTCGAAAAAAGTGAGATTTTCAATCAAATGCGCAGTTTCATTTGATTATTCTTTTTCATTATTTTAAAAACTCGATAAAGAAGATATATCATTACAGTAAATGTTGAGCCAAAGATAATGAAAATCGGATTAGAAATGTAGATGCTATGGAGCGCAATCTGCACAAATTATATATTCATGACGTCAATTTTT
The DNA here is from genome assembly GCF_013731165.1 of Rhagoletis pomonella. Taxonomy (NCBI): domain Eukaryota; kingdom Metazoa; phylum Arthropoda; class Insecta; order Diptera; family Tephritidae; genus Rhagoletis; species Rhagoletis pomonella. The sequence continues at coordinate 40,582 of NW_023459853.1, read as the reverse complement.
GACAAATAACTGCGAAAAGTACCAAAAAACAAAAAAGTAAGGGTATTTTTTTCGTTTTGAACGACTCAAAATTTGCCTATAAAATAATCTTTTAAAGATTTTCACTTTTCGTATAAGCTAATGTAATTATAATGTTTTACTATACTTTTGTAAATATTCATGTAAAAAAAGATTAATATCGATGAAAAAAACGTGATTCATTTTTTAATTTTAAAATGTATTAAGAATTTAGAATCATATATACTCTTTTGATATTTTTATACTACGTAAATATACGTAGGCATATTTTTGAAAAAATTGTCCTTCATTTTGAATCCATATTTATGGTCACCGTAATTATACCTTCTTCAGTTGACGGATATACAGCGCGATATTGTCATAAAAGCTTCAAGCTTTATAATTATAGAGCTAATTGATGCAATGAATTTACTATGCTGCTGATGCAGAAATATGTATATACATATGTACATGCAAATATTCATATGCACCCTGCAGGAAATGGGACTAGTTTTTAGCTAATTATTAACTAACTAACTAACTAGTAGTCGACTAGTGGTAACTAGAGCGATAGCCGCAAAATATTGAGAACTAGTTTCCTCTGCATTAGATGTCAACTAACTTTTGGCTAACTACTTTTGGACAGAAACTGTCGAGAAAAAAAAAGATTTTTTCAATTTTCAATATTTTTATTTATTTACTTATTTTATTCAACGTTACATATTTGCTTATGTGGTTACATGTTCTTTTGTAGGTAGTCTAATATTTGATTTCGATCAGACATAACATCAAAATGATAATCTAAAATTTCGTTCTTTATTTTATTTGTCCTGAATACGAAAATGAAATCTGCGAAGTGCATAAAGTGTCTTGAAAGTAATTTTTGTATGAACATATTTAAATAGAAACTTGTAAAGAAAACAAACTCCCGATAACGTCTGCATGACTCCTGCATGACTTTACAACTAACTTAAAGTTAGTTTTGTCACAGCTAATTAAAAGTTAGTTATTTATCGAAATTCCGCAAAAAATCTAACTAGAAGTTGGTTATTTTATTCAATTGATAATTTTTTTTCTGCTGCGCGCACACCTACAAACCAGAGTTAAAAATTGCAGGCATTTTAATGCGGATTTAATTGAATTAATAAACAATGTAAGTAACTAGCCACAAGCTATTGAATTTATGGGATGCGCTGCAATTATAAGTTAAGTTCTTTTTTATTAAAATTTGTATATGAGTGTAAGCAAATACCCAAATAAAATATTAGCAATGCGCTACGTAATGCGTGAATGCACACCTGCGTAAACATGAGTTAAATGGGCATTTCTACGAAACCACGCACGAAATATCTTCAAAAAATTAAATTTGCATGCATATTTGGAAAAAAAATTCGCCAAATCCATTGAGCTGTTCGTGTGTGTTGCGGTTATGAACACATAAAATAACTAACTTTTCTACGTTTATATCAACCGTGAATATAGCTGGTGTACTCGGCTGCAATTCAATATTTAGCAGTTAGTTTCAGGTTTAATGGAGTTTTATCCAAGACATAGACTATTTCAGCTTCGCACTTATTTTGTCGTATGTGAAGCTATTAAGTTAAGAGACAATAAATTGAAGCATATGAGTTAGGATAGTTTACTTAACAGCGCTGAGTTAAGGTTAGATAATCGTGCTTAGCCGAGTTAGTAACAATTTAAGTTAGTTCACGTAGTAAATTTTTTTTTATTATTTAGTCTTTTACATTACGGCGTTATCGACCAGTTGAGATAAAGTGGCACGGTACCATAATTTTGTGAACGAAATCAGATATCCCGGTACGATTTTCGAAAATAGGGTGAAAAGTTAAAGGGCCTTGGCCTGTAGATGTGGAAAAAGTTTTTAATGTTTTGAAAAAGGTTGCCACCTATTACAAAATTATTAATTATTAATAAGCTAGCTGAATGTAATGGCTTTGAAAAGGCTTAATTTCAAAAGTACATGTAAAAGGGTTACCAAGGGTTGTTTAAAAAGGTCAAATTTAACTTAAATTAAGGCAGTTAATACCTGAAATATGTGGGACAGCATTGGTGTTAGAAAAAGAGATTTAAGAAGGTTTCAGTCTAAAAGGGAGTTGCCGCCTGTTTTTATCGAACTTAGTTAAATTGTATGTACAAAAGTTATATGAAATATCAAAGTAAATATGAGTGCCAGATGAAAGAGTTTTAAAATATCTTTAGTTAGAAAATATTTTTTATTAGGGTTACCAACTACATATTCGGAAATTCATATCTATATATAAATATTTGTGCAAGTTTAAAGAGATAATAAATTAAAACTCAGTTTAATAAAATATAATATCAGAATATCGTTTAATTGTTTTAAAATGTACAAAATCAAATAACAGTTTTTAAAATCAAAACTTATAAAAACTTGTTTTCTACTTTTTTTTCTTTTATAAAAACTTACTTTATTAAAAAAGTTTTTTATTTAATTTTTTTATTTATGAGAGATAAAACGATCGGTTATAAATAAATGCTCATTAAAATTTTAAATTTAACTACGCATCGTTATTAAAGTTTTTTGAAGATTTCTAGAGAGCAATATCCTTATTCGATCAAAAAATATATTCGTCTTTAACGACTTTACAGCAATTCTACGAAAAAGTGGAGTGGAGTTTAAAACTCTATGGACACCCTTAAATATTACCCGATTGCTAAATAAGACAAGTAATTTTTAAAGCAGAAACACCCCACTTCAATCCTCATAAAAATTTAGGGGTATCTAAATCAAATGAGTATGAAACGAAGCCTAAACATATGTACCCTATATATCATAGTTAGTAAACATATTTACGGGCTTAATTTTTTGCATAAATTTCCGCAGTCTAGTTAATACATTTGCGATAAAGAAGAATTGTCGAAAACGATTAACAAAATTATCCGGTAACATGCACAAAAAATATTCCGGCGGAATGATAACTTTCTCCTTTTTTAAATTTGTTTAAAAATATGGGTTCCTTTTTACAATTTCTACAATTATGGGGGTGGCATGAGAAAAAATCCAAAAAGTTAATTTTCTTATGTAATTTTTAACTACCCTAGAGTGCATATGGGACTTTTCACGTCAACCGGATCAGACTGCATACTGCCTAAGTTTAACTTTATCGGCGGCTCATTGCTCAACTGCAATAGCCATTTTGAAATTTGAAATTTCGAGGTTAAAATAAGGTTAAGTTTTCCCGAAAACCACCATATCGATTAAACCAGTTACATCCAACTCATATGCATATTGTGCGAGCTTTTGCAAAAGAGCTTTGAGCTTTCTCACCGAAAGTACAAAAGCTTTCTTTGTACAGTGAGAAAAAATATTTATTTGCTTTGCTTGCCAGTCAACGTTTAGCTGGTGAGCCAGTAGATTGTGCGCGCCTGGAGCAGTCGCTGAACCGTTGCATGATGTATGAGTGCAGGGGTTGAATTTTGTTTAGTCCAGCTACGTCCATGCACACATTTTTGCCTTTTTTTTTCATTTCAAAGTACACTGAGCATAATTTTTCTATTTGTTATTTAGGTACTTTTTTGTTAATTTCGAAATAAAATTTTATTCGAAGGATATCATCAAATAGATTATGCAGGTATTTAATTGATTTATTTTTTAAAAAGAAAACGAAATTCGCAATTAAGTATATGTGGAACTAAAAATTTAGTACAATTTGTATATTTAATTTTTTTAGGATATTTTACTTTACTAATTTGTTTCCGAAATATCGCTCCAGCCGTTAGTGGAATTGTAAAATCTTCCCTCGTCATTTTTAATTCTTATTCTAACTCAATGTTTTGTTCACTTATATTTAATATAAGCGGATAATCATGAAAATATAATTTTTTTTATTGTATTGAAGTCCTCGAATCTTTTTTTTTCACAGTTCTCATATGACCTTTTAATAATTTTAATATAGCCATTAATTGTTTCTGTATTTTGATTATCTACAAAAATTTCTGCGCCATTTTGGAATTTTGAAAAGGCCAGAACTTTTTTAAAAGCTCTTGACCAGGCGAATATTTTGAGACCTCGAACGTCTTGATAGGTTAACTTAAATTTTGGTTGCACTGATGATCCGGTTGGCGTGAAACGTCCCATATATGCATACTAGGGTGGTCCAAAATAATTAAAGTCGAAATGCTCTTACCCCCGGATTGTTCTATATCGAAAAAATAAACCCCTATTTTTTATGTTGTAATCAAAAAACATTTAGAGGTCGCTCAAAGCGCTTGAAGTGCTCCATGTATTTTATATGGGGAAAGAAGAACTTTTCGTAGAAATGGTATGGAATTCTAGAAAATAAATATTTTCCCAGTAACAATACCCAATAGTTTATTTAACCAGTTTTTAATACTAAAGATTATTTATTTATCCCCTCATTCCATTTCCGGCATTTTTTGGTGGTTTGGTGGACCTATAAAATAAGGTTACTATGAAAAAATGGTCAAATAAATAATTGTGTATGATTATTGGAAATCTCCCGAAGAGAAACAGAGTTTCGCGATCGAAATACATATAAAATACATGGAAAACTTTGAGCGCTTTGGGCGGCCTCTAAGTATTTTTTTTATTTTCAAATTTAAAAAAAAATAGTGGTATATTTTTTTCGGTATAGAACGATCCCAGGGAATCAGAGCATAAAAATTCCGACTTTACTTTTTCGCATTCATTTTTGCACCACCCTAATGTATACGCATAGCGACGTACATTTCTTTAGATATCTCTCAATTGCCGCTGCATTGTAAATTAAACACTATCGAATTGATTACTCATAAATTTTCATGCTTTAGCGCCTATTGGTAAGCAATGAATTTGTTCATATAAATTTGCATACAAAATAATCGCTTTTTTATACATAGGACATACATATGTGCATGCAAAAAAGTTGAGTGCACTTTTGGTTTAATGAATTTTTTTAAGCAATTTGCACCTATGTATGTATGTATGTAAAATGAGGAATTTTTAATCAAAAAAATATTTACATGGGTATTTTGTTATTAGTTGAATGCTTTAGAAAGTATTCAATTCATGTGGCTTCATGTTCCCCTAAAAACTATGCACTAATAGCAAAATATTATTCACAAAAGTTATTAATTTGTAAATTTGAATGCAAAATTTTTACAGCATATTTACTGTATGTAGATGTGTGTGTGTTTTATTTCAACTGCATGCATAGACATATGCACACAGAAATATTTGTAGCTATTCGTGCGTTGGTTAAGCAAGTAAAAGATACAAAAAAAAAAAATGTAGTTCATAAATTTAGAAAAATACTGAGAAAATACTTATTTCTTTTCCAGTTGTATTATTTTACTTTTTGTGTTGGTTTCACGAAATGTAATACATATTTTGTTAGTCACCATTTTGCAACCTGCATTCAAAACAAAATTGCATATTCACAAGCTCTAACAAAATACGTAACTACAAATATTTGTGCTAGCATTTAAGTATACTACTGCACATCTCCATAACTCTTTGCGCAAGAATCATGCAACAAATTCGCTTGTAAAACTCTATTAATGTAGCTCACAAACATACATATGTACATACTCGTAAGCTAACTTCATTTTAATTTGTAAATTTTTTATCTATTTTTTTTTTTGTAATAAAATCTTTAGTTTCGTAATTATCTTACATTTACATATAAACATATTATTATTATTATAATGTTTTGTTTGTTTACTTGTCTATGCACTCACAAAACACTACAAGTCGTACTAATTTCATAAAATCTATTTCACATTTCTTTCTTCTTCAATGGAATTTTCTCTTGAAAATATTTACTTTATTGTTAATGCTACAAACCAAAAAAAAAAAACAACCAACTTGCGTATGTTTTTGCGACATCTTGAACAACGCTTCACTGCAAACAGGGTTCCGATTTGCCCATCTACATATGGTACGAAAGCTATCCGGAACACATCGAAGAGGGCTACAAGGGCCGTGTGTCACGCGTCTCACAGGACTCACCGTTCGGTTCGGCTTCACTCAATTTGACCAACATCAAGGAGTCGGATCAAGGCTGGTATGAGTGTAAAGTGGTATTTTTAAATCGTGATCCCAAGCAGCATAAGAACGGTACATGGTTCCATTTAGACGTACATGCACCGCCACGTTTTAGTGTTACACCAGAGGATATTATATATGTTAATTTAGGTGAGTACAAAAAATATTTAAAATTTAATAATACGTACTTTGGTCGTTGACTTTAACTTGAAAAAAAAAACTGAAGAACTTGAAGGCCGAAAATATTTTTACAATCATTTTCAAGTTAACCAGACCTCGCCATTGATATTTTAAATGTTAACATACAATAGCAATATTTTTTTAAGACTTTCGCACAAAATCTACATAGTTTTATTAAAGAAAAATAACCAAAAATAAAATAAGATTTCACCAGGATTTCTAAGTGAAAATAACTATATTTATGTGAAACTCTTTTGGTATCGATTACACCGGTCAACAAAAAAAAATAAAAAAAATATAAATATTAGTGATTTTTTCAGAAAATCTGAAAAATTGCTGTAGTTTTTACAAAAGCAAACTTTGATCAAAAAAATTATTTTTTCCCTTGTTTTTAGCGTAGGAGAAACTATAATTTGACATGTAGAAGTCAGACCCAAAAATCGTGTTAGCTGTCGTTATTATTCATACATATGTGCATACATACACCTACCTACCTATATTAGGGTGCATCACAATAATTTGCAAAGAAAAACCTTTTTTAGAGATTTCTACACAAAAAATTCTCAAATTTGGCACTAAATCGTTGGCTGAAACGTAACTAATAACTTTCATTACAAATATTGAAAAATAGTTAGCAAATCGCACCGATTTGAAATCGTACGATTTGCCGAAAGGCCTGTATATTATAAGAGTTTCGGAAAAATATTAAGATTTACGTAAGCTATACGGATTGATAATACCTCTAAAAATCTTATTATTTCGATTCCGTAGAAAAAATGTTTACACCTTTTTATGCAGATCTTTTAAGCTTAACAACTTTTCTATCATCCCGTGTGATTTTTTAGAAAACATGTTTTCAAAAACTGACTATATTTACAAAAATTCGATTTATGGAAATATCTTCAAATAGGTCCTACTAAAAAAGGCATATTCTTTTCGGAAATATTTTGGCGTAGGTCTTAAGATATAATACATTTTTTTATGGAGAGTGATGCACCCTAATGAACGTACGTATGTATATTAGACTTTCGCAAAATAACCAAAGATTTTTTTAACCCATCCCCCCTCATTTGATTCGTTGTGTATTAAAAATTATCCGAATAAAATTGTATGCAATTCCTACCCTGCAACCTGTGCCGATTTGCAGAATGTTATCAGTATAAGGTTTGTTGTGCAGGTCCCTCATTTTGTTAATTTGCTCATTTTACTTCTGTATAAGACCATCTTACCATATGTATATGCTCACCACTGTATTAGGGCTTAGAGTTATTTAGTAAATCTGCGTTTTTTTTGGGTTTTTTTCGAGGTGGTCAGTATTTTTTTAAGGACCATAAATTTTAATAGGTTTCCTAAAGTTTACACAAAATATGTACACCGAGGTCTTATATTCATTTTCACAAAGAGTACTTTCTGATGTTAGAATTTGTTTTAGACTTAACTGTCATCACTGATGTTAATGCTGACCTTATAATCGCTTGTTACAAGAAATGACTACGTATTTAATCTCATTTTAGTTGTTGGTGTTTTCGACAGGGTAGGAGTATGATGCATTGCGAAATGGTTTTGCAATCAAATTTGACAAAGGGATAACGGAAAATCGTTATTTTTTAAGTTTATTTAATTTTTAGAAACTTATTTTGCTTTTGTTTTTTTTCTTTTATAGTTTGCTTCTTATTTTTTAATTTAATTTTCTTCTAATTTTTAGGATTTGTTGTTTTAAACAGAATTTAATTTTTAGGTTTTGTTGTTTAAAAAGATAAATACTTTTTTGATTTCATTTTATTTTTTTCTAATTTTTTAATCAGTTTTCTTTTAAATTGTATTGCTTAAAATAGACAATTTTTTTTTCATTTCATAAACTTTTTAGGAAATTATTTTAATTTTTTTTATTAAACTTTTTTAAATGTAATTTTTCTTTACTTTTAGATTTTATTGTTTTAATAAGAAAAATATTGTTTTAAATTTAGTTTTTAGAAACTTTTCTTATATTATTTTTATTACCGCTTTAAACTTTATTTTTTACTTATTTTTTTAAGAAAAATATCTTTCTTAAATTTTTAAGAACTTATTTTATTTGTGTATTTTTTCTTTAAATGTTTTCATTAAATTTTTAGCTTTAGATTATTTTTAATAGATAAAGATATTTTTTTAAATAAATTATTATTATCTTATCTTATATTTTTCTTTTTGTTAATGCAATATTTTTTAATTTTTTTATTTCCTTTTCTTTCAACTTTCAGTTTTACTGTTTTAAAAGAAAAATCCATGTTTTAAATTGCATTTCATTTTAAGAAATTTATTTTATGTTTTCCTCTTTTTGAGTTTATTTTTCTTCTTTTTATTTTTTTTTAATTTAAATTTCTTTTAATAATAACTTTTTATTGTTCTAAAAAGAATTTTTTTTATTTAAGAAAAAAAATTTAATGTGGTGTAATTTAAATTTATTTATTTTTATTTCTTTTAAAGGTTCAATTTTGTTAAAAAAAAAAGTTTTTTAGTTTAATTTTTTAGTTAAATGTTTTTTATTTGAATTAATTTTCTTTTAATTTGTAAGTTATATTGTTTAAAAGGATAATATTTGTTTTAATTCAATTACATTCTTCGAAAATTTTGAATTTTTATTATTTTAATATTTTTTTCTTCTAATGTTTGGATTTTATTTAAAATAGAAAATATATATATAATTTTTAATTTCGATTAATTTTAAGGAACCTATTTCATCTATTTTTTTCTTTTTCCATTTTCAATTAAATTCTCTTTTAATATTTAGATTTTGGTGTTTAAAATGAGAATAATTTTCTTTTTAAATTTTATTTTATTGTTAGGAACTTTTTTTATTTTTTGTTAATAATTTTGTTTTATTTTTTAATTTAATTGTCATTTAGTTTCTATTGCTTTAAAAAGAAAAAAATATATGTATATATTAACTTAATTTACTTTTTAGAAAAATGATTGTTAAAAGACAAACAGTGTAAAGGTATCCACACACCTATGCGATTCTGTCGGTGCGAATCTGTTCCGACAAAATTTACAACAATGCCGACCATAGTTTTAAATGAGGAACCACACACTTATGCGATTTTGCTGCAGCGATTTATTCGAACATTCTGAGTTTTTCTTTTGGTCGTGCCGAAATCGCAGACTCCGCGTTTTGTGAACGAAAAAGGTCAATAGAAGGATTTTACAATATTAAAACAAAATTGAACGTAAGAAAACAAAACATATTTGATGTAGAAAAGTGAAAAATTTGATTTTATATTTTTTGAAAAATATTTTTTGTTTCTCTATAAATTGACAGTTTTTACTGCGATAAAATCGCACAGATGTGTGCGTACTCGCGTTTTCGAAGCAGTAACGTCTGTAGCATCAAAACCGGTGCGGATTCGTTGCTACAGAATCGCATAGGTGTGTGGATACCTTAACGCTAAGACCTCCACGATCTTTCCATTAGTCCTTCGAAGGACAGAAAATAGCTTTCAAGATAGTTGCTAGAATTGCCAAATGTCTCACGAAAAACATTTCTTTTGAGATAATTTCCTGCCGTTCAGACCAGTATATTTGTGATTTGTTTTGAAGTACAACATTCAAGAGTTTTTTTTTTTTGCCAAAAGAAAGATCGTTGTTTACTTCTTCGATACATAAAAATATGTACATACTGCCATTTTTTCCGTAATCAAACACCTAAAGAAGAAGGTTTTTTCGAAAGAAACAATAAAAATTTTACCAAATAGTTTTTTCATTGAATTTGGTTATACATATTTTATCAATCCTTAATTTACATTAATCCCCTCGAAAGCAATGCAGGAATGTACATATTTCATAAAAAAAAATGATTTTTTCTGGAAATTTTATCACGCACACTCGGTAATGCAGAAATATTTCACAATAAATAATATTGCATGAAATTCCAAAGTAAAGAAATGCCAGCAATTTCTTCTACTTGCAAAATAAAATGCCGTAGCTTACCTGCAGAAAAGCAAACATTCCACAAAGTATACTCATAAATATTTTGCCAATGCAATCCTCCAAACGATATGATAGTTCCGACAGAAGCACATAAATTTCTTTGGTAAACCTACAAGGAGAAAAAAATCGAAAATAAAAACTAAAAGTAAACCAGTTGCGGCAACTTATATAGAATCTCTACGATTTATCCATTTCGATTTGTCATTGTCAACTTCGAAGCGGCGAAGCCACAGACACACAAGAGCTGAGCCATATATATACTGTGTACAACAAATCAAAACTAAACCAAACAATAAAGTAAAGTAAAATAAAAAAAATTAAAAGAACTCAGTAAAAGTGAAAAACAAAAACTGAAAGCACCTTTAACAGTAAAGAATAGAAATGCAAACAAATTGCGGCCATAATCTTCACATGTGTACCCAAGAGCTTATGATGAGCGTTGTATACAACGCTACGAGTGTGCGTGCGTGTGGGTGTGCGCACAATTTGCATACATCAACTTCATATGCAGTCAGATGATGTTATGCGCCCATAAATATACTTCAAAACTACAAAATTACACAATTCTTACGCACCCGCTCCTCTGCTTTTACGCATATAGAGATTGCTTACTCTTTTGCCACAAAAATATTTCCAAGGAAAAAGGAATTTGTACACAATTTTTTCTAGTCCAAAATAAAAGTTGTATCTGTGCTCTTCAGCAACATAGCATTCCCAAATGCCAGCTTACATATCTACATACATACATACATACACTTTGCTAATGCTCACTCAAACGAGGCAGCCACAAATCAGCGCGAACACACCTTTACCTTCGAGAGTACCTGTGAACCCAAATTCATCACGCTGATGGGCGTTCGTCTCTTATGCCCTGAAATGTTGTAACCCACTCTACAACCGGATATTGAGTATGTACTTTTTTTCTGTGTCAAATTTTCAAAGTACCTACATTTTGTCTATCTGCTTTTCATGTCAATGCAATTGGGCTCCTATTGGATGTTTGTCAGTTTATTTGGTTCACGCGTGGTTGCCGAAATGTGTGCTGTCATAAATAGCAAATTGCATGCCGGTCTGTTTGAAAAACCCACAAATTTGTCACTTTCAGAGTACTTATCCATTTTGTTGATTTGCTGAATGAACACACACCCGAAAGGGATATATACATACATATGTATATAGGCAGGTAGGTATTAATCCTAAGTCTGCTACATTTAGTATGAAATATAGGTTTTTACAACTTTTTGTTGTTATTAGAATTAAAAATTGTGTACCAGCATACACAAATTAACTGCCACTGCAAAGTTTGAATGTGTTTTGTAGCAACAAAAAAAAAAAACGGAAAAATATTCAAAAGCAAATTCAGTTTAGGTGGAAGCCCCACAAGAGATTCTGTTAGGCATTTCCACTGTGATACCACTCAGTTAATATTTTCTGGAACGGTAACTACAGGTACTCAAAATACGGATGCACTTTCGTAGGCAGCTTATGCCTGAGGAACTCTTGAGGAACGTGTTGATAGTATGCTAGCCAAACAGCGACGGCAAAAGGCGACCGAAATGATATTAATAGGGCAATTCTGGCAACTGTCTTTCCACTCAGCACAGTCTTTCGAATGACAAAAGTTCTTCGTAAGGCAATTGTTAATTGTGGCAACTATCTTTAGCGCCCATTTTCTAAAAGTTTTATGAAATCAGAAAAGAAATTGTCTTTCTAAAACAATAAAATCAAGAAATTAAGCAAAAATTACTTAAAAAAGAAAAAAAATAAAATACGTTAGTTTCTAACAAAAACCAAGTATTAAAAACAAAATATTTTTCTGTGTAAAATAGTATAATCTAACTATTAAAAGAAACAAACAATAACAACTAATTAAAAAAGGGAAAAATAAAAAAAGTTCATAAAAATTAAATCAAATAAAAAAAATTTATTTTAAAGACAATAAATCTTAAAACTAAAGGAAAATTCATTTAAAAAATTAAAAAATAAGTTTCTTAAAATTAAATGAAATTAAAGATATTTTTCCTCTTGAAACAATTTTGACAGTAAATTACAAAATCTAAGAACTAAATGAACTAAAAAATATGTTTCTTTTTAAAACAGTATAAATCTTACAATTTAAAGATAGTTAAATAAAAAAATAGTAAATAAAAGATAAAAAAAATATAAAATATTTCTTTAATAATAAAATCTAAAAATTGAAAAGAATGATTTAAATAAGAGATGAATAAAATATTTCTCCATGATTTCTAAAAGTGAAATGAAAAAAAAAATATTTTTTTTTGAAGAATAAAATGTAAAAATTAATAGAAAAAATAAAAATAGGAAAACAAAATAAGTTTCAAAAATTAAAATAAATTAACAAACAAATATTTCTCTTTTAAAATAATATATTCCAAAAAGAAAGAAAAAAGTGAATTAAGATAGAAACAAAAATATATTCCAAAAAATTTAATGAAATGAAAAAAACCTTATTAAATAAATATAATCCAAATTTAAAAAAATTTAATTAAAAAAATCTAATCAATATAATGAAAGTTGGCAAGGAAGCTTTTTTTGTAAGATTTTTGTGCCAGAAAAAGACAAGATCTTCAAAATTACCTTGCCTGTCGTCTTTAAATGTTTTTACAAAAGACTTTCAACTATTTTAACCAAAATTGCCCTGTTAGCTTTAGTTTATTATAGTCAGTAAGAGCAGATTCATCTTCGTCTTACTAATTTGTTATTTTGAGCCTGGTGAATAACTTTCTGACAAACTAAATGGAACAAAGAAATGAGAGAATCTTAAACAGAAGACGAAAACATTGCAAATGCACACAAAATTTGCATATGTGTGTATGTAAACAGCTCTCGATTTTTTTTTCTATTCCGTTAATATGCTTGGAATTTGGTTTTCTCGACAGATCTCTACAGTATGTATAACCAAGCATTTCTGCCATTCTTTCAACCGTCGTCGCCACTGCCACTGTCATGTGAATTATTGTCATCATTTGTCTCTGCCATTACGGAAAAGGAAAGAAAAAGCAAAAATGGAAATACCACCAACTGCATTTCCCAGTAGCCTATTGATTTGAATTTTCTTCTAAATTATATTACCAACATTTTTCACAGCTTCTATGTACATAAATATAGACTATTTGCTTGGCTGTGCTTTTCTGCTGTAATTTTTGCGATTTGTCGACTGTCCGCCTCTTTGTACTCACTTATATTTAAATACATATGTATGTGTGAATTTGTTCTCTGATTTAGCGCACTATTTATCACCTGCCAATTCGATTTCGGTGCCATGGCTGAGGCGTATTTCATGCATTTGCCAAAGCAGTTCCAAGAGAACTAAAGCGAAGCTTTTCTTTAAGTTTACACGAGCACGCCCTCTCGCTTACAAACAGTAAATACTCGTAGTTAAACCACTGCTGTCACGAACGAAATTCCTTGAAAGAGAGCAGAAGTTAATTGTTTAAATTTTTTTCACTTAAAATGCCAAGTAATTAAAGTTGAAAAGGAGCTAAGTTAGTGGAAGTTAATGTGCGGTTGCCTTGTGGCTGAGCTGCTATCTGCTTCATTGCCAACTGCAGCTTGGCTGTCTATCTTAATGGACAGCTATGAAGACGTTTATAATTTTCGCACAGACAGTTAGTCAGCTGGACAGAAGTTACGAGTACCAACGCGTTTGCAACTGGAAAATGGCAGTTGGGAATTGCGAAGTGGTGGCTGTTAGGTACTGAAATGTTGACTTTGTTTTGTTTTTTTAATTTGAACATGTTGAGAACATGAAAGCTACTAGCAGAGAAAAGAGGGTAAATAAATTAAGGTTTATAAATATGTATGACCAACATATACATGCATACAAACTAGGGTAGTTCAAAATTAGTAAAGTCGAAATTTTAATGTCCCTAGGATTGTTCTATGTCGAAAAGTATAGCCCTATTTTTTCATTTTAACATCAAAAAATATTAGAAAATCTTGAAAATCAAATTTTTCGACCGGAAAACCCTGGGTTTCTTTAGGAGACTGAGTTTTCACAGTGAAAAATATTGAATTTCAAGAATTCTATACCATTTCTTCGAAAAGTTAACAAAACACATGGAAAACTTTGAGCGCTTTTGAGCGACCTCTGAATATTTTTTGATTTCAAAATAAAAAAGTAGGGGTACATTTTTTTCAGTATAGAACAATCCTAGGGGTGAGAGCATAAAAATTCCGACTTTAGTTTTTCACATGGATTTTTGGCCCACCCTAATATACACATATGTATGTGTAGATGAAAAAAAATGTAGAGAATTTTTAAAGTAGATAACAGCTGCTGTATAATAGCATTAATTTCAGAAATGTCCCAAAATTTTAGTATATTGCAACAGTAAAAAAAAAATTAAGCAAATGTAAAAAAACAACACTCGAAACGATAACCGCGCTACTAATAGAAAAGTCTAAGGGCTGTTTTATCGGGTAGGCTTTAAATTTTAACTGCAATTTAAACACAAATTTTGTTTTTTGAAAATATGTTTGATGGGATGTTGCCTTGAGTACGCACCTCTAACCGCTCAGCTAAACCGGCCAAAATAATATCTCAAGTACATAGTTATACCTGAAGTCAAATGGTATATGTTATTTGAAGGGCGATCTCACCCTAAACTCAAAAAGTGATTTATCGAATAGAAAGTTTAGTGATCGGAAGAAAAAATCAAAGGTCAAACCAATAGAGTAAAAACGCGGCTCTCTGATAATTGGTGGTTAAAAAATTTTTAGTCGTCATCGACTCAATGTTATATGCATGGAGTCGATGGCCGTGTTTAACTTTGGATTAGTGTTAACCAGACATGGTGAAAACAGACCCTAAAGTGAATGAGCAATTTTCAATTTCTCTAGGTACATAAGGAGTTAATAAATATATTCAGTCTCTTGCTCATCGCGAAGTTGCTTAGAAGTCGATTGCAAAAATTTTGATATAACATGATAAAATTCAACATTGATACAGCATGTAAAATGGGCAACCACTTCGGAAGGATACTAAAATATAGCACTATACCAGCAAGGTGTATACAACCGGCTTGCGCAATTTATAATCTGTTTCAATTTTAAAGCCGCCTTTAATTAAGCAGTATATTTGATTTTTGATTTGATTCGTACCAAAATAGGAAGTATAATTTATTTGTTGGACAAGTAGAATTTAAATTAATATGTGATTAGATTTGCATTGGAAAAAACCTCGAGAACTCGGCTTGCATTGAATAAAAAAAGTATTATCTATTTGGAAAATCACGATTAAAATTTAATCACTCGACAAATTAAAAACACAAATAAAATTTATTTTGACAAATCAAATGAAAAATACAATTTATCTATTTTCACAGGCTTTTATTAAATTAACTTGTATGTAAGTACGTAGGTCTGCAAATCGGGTAATCAATAATTCGCCAACTTTCTGACGGGCTAGAGACTTGAAAATTCAAACATAGGTCATAGCCCGATGACTATGCAATATGCGCAGGATGCACAAGAGTTGAGACATTTTGAAAACCTGTACTTATAGTCCGATTTGGTTCATACTTGAATAAGATTTGGTTTCAAAATATATTTATAATATTAACTTATTTATTTGTTAAACAAATCAAATCTCAAATACGTTTTCTTTTTATATGGTAGAGAAATGAAATCACAAGAAAATTTTATTCAAAATCTTTTTTTCTTCAAACAAGTAATAAAATGACACTATTTAGGATTTCATACACCTTTCAGTTCAAAAATCAATTTAATTTTTGGATTTGCGATCTGATTTTTTCCAAATCAGGCCACTCTGTTATACAAGTTGTATTGCGAACGTCAATATAATTAGGTTAGGTTAGGTTAGGTTAAGCGGGAAGCTCTGAAAAGAGTTCACTCGGAGGCCACAAATGCCCATTGTGATGCCTTTTGGGTTTCCCCTTCGCTATCCCTACATGTCTTTGAACCACCATGATTCTCTAGCGAACCCTGGGAGTTCCTGCAGTGGAGCTATCCCTAAGATATCTACGCAGTCGAAGAAGTGGTTACCCAGAAATTTAACGCGTCTTTCTCTCCGCTTCCTCACTTCCCGGGACCAAAGTAAAGATTGATTCGACATATCGAGTTAGAGCCCTAGGCTTTGGCAATACACAGGACGAAGAGGGCGTAATATCAAAACCAAATATCGTGAAGATATAACATATAACAAAAAATGCTAAAACCGTCTACCACTACCGCTAAATGCTGCGTCTACCGAAATCGAATTTCGCCAACCATATGCCAGCAAGCAAATGTACGCCAATGAAAATAGGAAAGGCAACTAATATTATCCATATACAGCATAAAGAACAGCGCCTTACATATTAAGAATATATATATGCATATAAAATTTTCGTCGGAAAAATTAAATACAAACCACTCAGGCTACTATATGCAAAACGGGACAGAACCCCTGCAACTTCTACAACCTCGAAAACCAGTAATCAAACTAAGGAAGCCAATATAAAAAAAAACAGATTTTTACCTACCTTCCGATTGATGCCACAATAATCAAGAACAACAACTAGCGGTTAGACGGACGAGCAAAAAGTATTTAAGTAGTACACTGAAGTTGGCACAACGTCGAAACCGGGATATCTTCAAACCATATTTGACAAGGGAAGGCGGAGAATCGTCGCACAATACATCAAAAGTTTAAAGATTTAGCTCAATTTCAGAAAACATTTTGTCCAAGGAAGCCTTAGAGATAATTTATCCTGCATACTCAAAATCCAAGGAACTTTGTTAATTAAAAAGTAATGAAAATGCGTTAAGCTAGTCAGACAAATGTCATCTTCATATGAATGTACATATGTATGTGTGCAGCTGACGAAGCATAGCCTATTGAAGTTTAGTGCCAACAACAAAATATAGTGTCATAAAAAAAACAAACGACAACAACACCACCCACAAGAACTAAATATAATACAAGTGCGGTATAACGCAGCCAAACAATGACAACAAGCCATAGGCCACAATTGAAGGCAAACGAAACCAATTGTAGCCATTTGTGTTAATTGTGGCTGCCATAGGAAACATAAACACCGACGGGTTGCACGTTTCACCACGGGAATAAATGTATCAAAGAAAGGAAGAATGAGCGAATGAATGAGTTGAGGAATGAATGAAAAAATCCTATAGCGCATTGGAGTTTGTTTCAATTTATGCGAATGAATGCAGAGAAAAGGGGGAAAAATGTTTCCTGGCGGCAAAATTTTAAGGAGGCGGGTATGGAGAAGAAAAAATTTTAAGAAGGGCTAACGGAAATTCAAGCACAGAAGTTATTGGGAAGGGAACCACTGTTTTTATACACTGAGAAAAAGGATTAGTTTCGACAACTAAAGATATTTAGTTCCCGAATTTTGACAATATTTGGGAACTGTTACCAAGGATTGGGAACTATTACCATCGATTGGTAATTATAACTAAATATATTAAAGCTTCTAATATTCATCTAGGTTGTAACAAATCGTTAATTTAGTTGAACGGTTTGGTTAATACTGATAAATATTTCTTTGAAGCATATTTCAACAAATTCCATTCAACTTAACGTATGGTTCATAAAAGGATGTTATTAAGCTCTGCTAATGCAGATAAGCTTTCTTTCAACACGTGGTTTAGTCATAGTTACCAAATCTTAGTTGAGGCAACCACGATTTGGTTTGAGAGTGGAACATATTCATGCTTGTGAGCCACCCCTAAAGAATGCTGAGCGCTCTCTGAGCACATACGAAGAGCGCCAGCTGAGCAATGCACACAGTCCCACTTATTGAATCGTTTGAATGCGCTAGTATGCCGACCATTGCATTGTGCGTGGAAATCATTGCTCCGCTACCGTATATGGGTGAAACACGCATGTGGCATGTCGATCGCTGCGCCATGTGTGCTATGACATGCCCATACTTGTTTGTCTCAGTTTCAGTTTTGCTATCATCGCGAGTTGTTTCGGTGCGCGCATAGTTTAAAGTTTAATTAAAAATATAAAGTTTGATGCAAACCGGGGTTTTTCAGTGGATATATAATTCATGTGAATTATAATTTTAAAGTGTCTATTTAGCTAAGGAAAAAGCAAAGCAGTATACTTCCAGCAGATATTGACCTGGGTTTTCGCACGACTGTTCCTGTTTCATCGTTGTTTTTTAGGAAATTCTTACCAACATATACATATGTATTTACTTTAGTAACTAACTTATGTAAATATGTACGTATTTTTATGCTTAATATATGCAAATAAAAGAAGAAAGTAAACACAACAAACATCGAGTAAATTTTTATTTGTGTCAAACTGAAACTTTTTTCCTAATAATAAACGGTTAGCTGATTCAAGTCAACAGCAAGTTCACAAAATTAATTGAAAACTTGTATCAACCAAACCATTGTTTATATATGCTCAACAATGATTTTATTCAACTAACAATATTGTCCAATCAAGGTAGTCGTTTTGTAATTATTAACAAATATACATTTGTCCCAACTAGAAGTCTTAAGTAAATTGCAGACTTTCGTGAACTATATATTTATTTCGCCATATCCAACTATGCCACTTGATCACTATAACCAAATCTTGGTTATTATAACTAAACCTTTTTCTGGGTGTACACGCGTTGCATGGCTAAAAGAAAACCAGAAAAATGTAGTAAAAATGCTGTGAAAATCGCACGAACAGAAGTAAACACGATTTAAAAGAAGAAAAAAAAGGAAAAAAATAAAAATAAATAAAGAGTTGGAAGAAACAGCAAGCAGCTAATAAATACAAGCGCTACAACCAACAAAAGTCAAGGGGAAGCCTCGCAACGCACACAAAAGGCTCGCACTTCACGTCGCCATAAAATACGACGGGAATGTTACAATGGACACACGTACATACATGTTTAGTAGGCTACAAATTTGCTAAAAACAACAGCCAGTCAGTCGGCAGTTGTGCCAGTAGCCGCAGTGGCAGCCATAAACAATGGCCAAATGGCGTTGACTCACCTTTGTCTGCCATGTTTTAGTCCACTTTGTTGCAGTTGTTGTATTTTTTATACCCGAGCGCACTTGTGCACAAGGGTATATTAATTTTGTTCACATAACGGTTGTTTGTAACAGCCAAAACGAATGGAGATAGATATAGACAAATGTATACATAAATGATCAGGATGAAAAAAGAAATCGATTAAGCCATGTCTGTCTGTCCGTCCGTCTGTCCGTCTGTCCGTCCGTCCGTGTACACGATAACTCGAGCAAAAATTGAGATATCTCAACGAAATTTGGTATGTAGGTTTCCCTTAATCCAAGGTATGGTATTGAAAATGGGCGAAATCGGACTTTAACCACGCCCACTTCCCATATAACGGTAATTTCCAGAAATACGAAAACTGCGATATTTTAGTAACTACTGGAGATTATTCACTCAAAATTGATATTTATAATAAGTTTTAGACGAAAAATAAGAATATTATAAATTTTTAGAAAATGGGCGTAGCCACGCCCACTTATGGTTACATGTGTATATCTTGGTAACCGCTGCACCAATTTCTTCCAAACTTGGCACAGTTCTTGGCCTTGGTACATAAAAAACCGCCGAAACTTTTTAAAATCGGACAATAACCACGCCCACATCCCATATAACGGTAATTTAGAGAAATACAAAATCTTCGATAAATCATTAAATATTGAAGCTAATTTATTCAAAATTGATGATTGCAACAATTCTTTACCAAGAAATACGTTTATGGTAAAATTTTGGAAAATGGGCGTGGCACCGCCCACTTATGATCACATATAAGTATATCGGTAACCGTTCTACCAATTTGTACCAAACTCGGTATGGTTATTGTACTTGCCACGTGTAAGCAAAAGGTTGAAAATTATTGAAATCGGACTAAAATAACGGCCGATTTGCATATAACGGTAAATTTAAGAAATGCTTGAAACTTCAATATTTCGAAATTGAAGGACGCTAATTTACTCAAAACTCTCTAAACTAAAGATCTCTAAACACTATTTTGTTTGACATATTTTAATATTTCTTTGCATATAAGTTAACTGAATTCGTCTTTTCAAACAGGTGGCAACCCTGTTTAAAATATTAACAAACTTTTACCTTCTCAAAGTCTTTTCGTCTGACGCGCATATGGGCATATTTATTTCTATTACCTAATTCCCTTAATTGAAATTGAATCTGATTTTTTAAACAGGTGGCACCCCTCTTACAGTGAAGTTACGAAATAAAGCTTTTAAAAACCATTTCGATTGATATAAATTTTGTAATAATTGGTTTAACTTTTTAAATATTTTAAACTTAATTTTTTAAAAGGTGGCAACTTTTCTTGTAAAAGTAAAACCTTATTTCACATCTACAGCCCGAGCACTCTAAATTGAAATTTGAAAATCGAGCGAAAGGTGCGGATCTGATGGCACTGGTAATTAAAGAACTCTCTAAAGACGCGTAGCGATGTGCAGCGTAACTCTGGATTTGCCACATACTGGTACAGACGTACAGCTGTACTGGGTTCCGGGGCATACCGGCACCGATTTTACTCCAAACGGGAGATCGACCTATCAGTGATGTGAACCAAAACGCTAGGTTGTTAAGTGTCCAGGATTATGTGGGGGATTATGAGGGAGGATGCTTTGAGTAGTGGTGTCTGTTCCAGCGGAACAAAAATTTTATTAGGAAATTAACTTAAATAACTACTTTAATATCACAAAAATTCAATGATATAAAAAAAATTATATCTATATTTTTCTCTTTATAGCATTAAAATCTTAAGATTATGCAAACAAATTAAAATTAAAATAAAAGAAACAACCTTCCGCTACCCGAAGACTCGAACATAGATCTCTCGAATGGCATGCCAGTGCGTTGCTCACTTGGTCATTAAGACTGTTGAAACAAATATCCGTAACGTCCTTAATAATTTTACAATCTATGTACATGATGCTATTAGTTTTAAGCCGTTGAATGTATAAACAGGCAGAAAATGTCAATATATTGTCTGTATATTATCACAGCGAAATTTCAACAAAGGATACCGAAGAGTTTCACATAAAAACTTATTTATTATATTTTAGTGCTTACTTAAAAAAATTACTTTATTTAGGACATGTAATCTAAAGTTATTTATATTGTATGGTATATTTTCTAATTTTATATTCTCTCTCTCTCTTTCTTTTTATTTTCTCTTTTCTCCACACGCAGGCGATTCAATTATTCTAAATTGTCAAGCCGATGGCACACCAACACCCGAAATCTTATGGTACAAAGATGCTAATCCCGTTGATCCCTCGCCTACTGTTGGCATCTTTAATGATGGCACCGAGTTACGGATCTCCACCATACGACA
>NW_023459853.1:0-14066 GCF_013731165.1 Rhagoletis pomonella | reverse complement strand
TCCTAAAATTCTAGTCTATTTTTACAACGCTTTTATCAACTTGCAATGTTGTGTGTCCAGACCACCATTTATGCTATAAATATAGCAAAGGTATTTATTAAAGGCCTGCAAATGTTGAACTATAAAACATAGCGACATGTGTCACATCATTCAAGTTCCAGTTCATATTATGTGGCTCATACATGTTTCACAATAACATATGAAAACACTGTCGAATAATTCAAATCAAATCATGCATCAAATCTATGCATGTCAACACAAGCAACACATGTGACACATGCTACATAGTCAGCATCATTAATTACATTTTATATACGGGAAGAGATTTTGTAAATTTTTTAAGCACCTATTATAGTAAAATGCATTAAAGAATTGTCTAATTAAAAACCTGTATATATTTTCATCCAAGGCAGAATCAAACAGTATTACAAATATGCTACAGAAGCACGAAAGCGAACAACAGCTTAGCTAAGCAGCAACGACTTGCTAAAACAGCATGTTTGAGATGGAATGGCATGGCACAACACCTTGTTTGAGTTGACATGACATAGCAATGCATGAAATTTTTGAAAAAGACATTTTTACAGAAAATGTTGAATTTTGCAGTTCTTTAGTATTTATGGCAAACCTAGTCGTAGGTATCATATCAAAGACATACAATTAGAAAAACTCTAGAGGTAGATGTCGCCCCGCCAGAAGAAGTTAAATATTCCCCCTAAAAATATGCACTACATACGCTACGGCGGAAATGGACGACACGCTATTTCTTTAAATGAAATTTATTGCTGCTATATTTTTAATGTACATATGTATGCATATACTAAACGCGAGCAAACTACATTTTGCTTGCATAGTCTTCTGTTCTCTTTTTACTGCGAATTGAATTATTTTAATATCTATTGCAAAATTTTATACAGACAAGACTCAAAAGTAAAAAATAAATAAATTTTTAATATGCCACGCTTTTATAAATGGACTTAAAATTAGAAAATAATATATCTCGGTCCCATAGAATTTGTATTGATAACTTTTGATTTTGAAATTTTAGCAAAAGTCATTATAAACATTTGACATGTGGATTTATATGGCGCTGGTTCGGAAAGATGCTAGACTTTTATAAAAAAAAATAAAAACATTAAATAAACAAAATAAAAGTAGCCAAAACTAGTCAAAATGTCACTTGACTAAATCAGCTTACCAACAGGGTATATGTATGTATATTAGGGTGAATCACCAAAAAAGATTGCTGCTTTTCACCGGAATTATAAAATGTATTATATTTTGAGGCTTCCTCGAGAATTTTTCGGAAAAATATTAAGACTTACGTGACCTAGACCGATTTGAGAATACCTCTAAGAATCTCATTGTTCTGATTCCTTTGGTAACATTTTTTAACATTTTTATGCAGACCTTTAAGGCTGAAACTCTTCTGCCATTTAAGGTGACTTTTTATAAAAAAAAAAAAATTTTGTTTATAAAAACTCGATTTTTGTAATGGAGAATTCGTTTCTACTAAAAAATTTCTCCTTTTGATTTCCCCTTTCCCTTTTCGATAGGTTCAACAAAAAAGGCAAAGGGTGAGAAAATTTTGTGTTCGCTTCTTAAAATGTCACACTCTTGTAAGGCAAAAAATGCACATTGCCTGCCCTTTGAAGCTTTGTCAGGGGTGATGGTTGCCCTTAAAATCAGATGGTTGTTTAAAACGATAATATTATGCATTGAGTGAACTAGACACGGACAAGAAGGCAAAAACATGCCCTTTTACTGGATTGAGGATAACATCTAACACAGTTTAAACCGGGGAAGGGCAATATTTTTTGGAAGGAACGACGTCACCATAAGTGTTTTTATATAGGTTTCAATGGAAAGTGATGCATCGTAATGCACCGTAATGCACCGTAATGCACCGTAATGCACATGCGCATCTATCTAATATTTAATATCTCATTCTCTTAGAATGCCAGTAAATTATTTACTGCTGTGCAGAGGGATAATAACTTTTTTTCAAATATTTTATGCAAAAAATTACATACAAATATATCGTTACATAGCAGAAGTGATATAATTATATACGTTTGCAATTCATGTAAATACAAAAGGATATCCAGTGAAAAGCTATATTTATCCCAATTTAAATGGCTCCAAAGGAATTACCTTAAATTGTGTTAACCACTAAAAGAAAATCCTCTTGAAACCTAAAGCCTATTAACTGATTGGCGTGCGCTAATGCTATCAGACTTGCGCTGATGCAGCTTCTATAATTTCTATGAAAGGAAATGGCAGCAGCATAGCAAGCTTCTGAGGCAGAAGAGAGATACAGAAAAAGTAGAGTTTTTTAAACGACGAGTGCTTAATGCGAATGAAACAGTGGCGGATCCAGCGGGAGGGGTTTTGGGGGTTAAACTACGTGTCAGTCAGTGGCGCACCCACGGGGTGTGTTTTAATATGGCGCATATGTATGTATAATATGGCGTAAGTTTAGAAAGCTCCCTTTACTATTTACACTAGACCCTACAAAAACTGTAGCCGGTGGGGGTCGATATATTCCAAAAATCTGCAGCTATATTTTGAGTTAGTTTATTGTTATAATATACTAGTATTACTTACATGAAAAGGAGTAAACCTACAAAAAATGCCGGTTGGTGGCGCCGGAGGCGAGATATTTGGTTCATATTTAAAAAAGCTTGTTTTAAAAATATTTTGCTAATATCAATTTGTTTTACTCTGGCTTAATAGAATGCTTTTTTTAGAGAACAAAATGCATAAATTATTTTCTAGAGAGTAAAAACACTCATATTTCAAAATGGTTCTCTTTTTTATAAAGCAATCGCATTTCTGGCTATTACTATATTTCAGGACGAATGGATAAGGATTGAGCCAAGAGCTTGTGTGAGCAAATCAAATTTTTGGCAGCAAATGTCAGTTACGCGGTTTTGTACTTTAAACGACGATATGTAGTTATATATTTACTTACTTAGAAGGATAAGGTTGACTAAATACAAACACAAAAATTTACATTGAAAATAATGCTCCAACAAAGAAACATCTTCTTGAAACATCACCAAATCCACGAAGAGCATGATTTATAAAATAAACAAAAGCTTATTATACACACGAATACAAAAAATTTTAAATTGTCTTAAGTATTTTAGACACCCTCAACTAAAAACTGTGCTAGCTTTACTAAAAGAGATTTACTCACATATTTACCCACATTTGTATGTACATTTGCAATATGTATTTGGTAATGTATACTTTTCTCTGTGTAACTGTCGCACTTAGTATACTTACTTAATATATGTAAGGATATAAATAAACACAATCATACTTACTAGGAAAAACCGCTCAATAAATGTCAGTGTGCCTCGCATGTACAACATACATAAATATGTACACCCCGCGACAAAAGATAGCACATCAACAATTTTACCAGTTTTTACTACTTTTCTTTTGCTGCTTTTCAGGTTGATTATTTTTATATAAAAGTATAGCTCACTATCTAACAAATACCATATAAATCGAAATTTCGTACTTTGTACAAAAATTACAAAAACTCAAGAAACTTTTCATCTCAATTCCAAGAATTGTAATTTTAATTTCTAAAATAATTTTTGGTATGCAGTTTTATAGCTTTTTAAATTCTAGTATAAAAAAGGGCAAGTTTGAAGTTGCTAAGAAATTGCGTTGATTTTGGATATGTTTTTTTTTTTGCTGACGGTATCTCGCATTTTCTTCCATACAAAGTAATTTTTTATATGGAAAAGAGTGGATAACATCGTCAGCAAAAAAAATTTTAAAATTCAACGCTATTTTTGAGCAACTTCAAACTTGCACTTTATTATACTAAATTTAACAAACTATAAAACTGCATACCACAAACTATTCTAGAAATTAAAAATCTTGTAATTGGGATGAAAAGTTTGTTGAGTTTTTATAATTTTTGTACAAAGTGCGAAATTTAGATTTATATGGTATTTGTTAGATAGTGAGCTAAATATACTTTTATATAAAAATAACGAATCTTAAAAACAGCAAAAGAAAAGTAGTAAAAACTGGTAAAAATGTTGATGTGCCATCTTTTGTCGCGGGGTGTACATGCACTCAACCCCATCCAACAACTGCTCCTGCGGGCGCTTATTTGACAGCTTGAATAGCTTAGGGAATGCTAAGAAGAAAATCTTAATTCAACATGACAACACTAATGCGCGACTACAATTTAATAGTTAAAAGACGAATATACAATACTATCCAAACAACCACAACTAAGTACATGGCAACTCACATGTACATGCATACAGACATAAATATATATGTACAAACAGTGCTGCGCATTTGCCATAGCCGTTGACTTTGTTCGTCGGGGCGTATGAGTAACAGTATTGCATACGATTCTCATTTCTTTCTGGTACCCAAGTGTATGTAGGTACATTAGACTGGTTCAAAAAAATTTCTATTTTCTTTTTTAAAAATCCTATTCTAAAAAAAGACGCCTGCCCTTATAGGTTTATAGGTCGCTCATAGCAAATTCCATTTTCCATATACATAAGTAGTAAATAGATACCTGAAAACTTTTTTTTTGAATTTCAACTTTCATAACTCGTGTTTAGGGCAACGTATCGCAATTAACGATATCAATATATTTTTGAAGAAAATTTAATGGCCTTATTCATTAAAAATAAAATAGATTTATAGAGATCTATAAAGTGACATTATCATACAAATTCTCGATTTATAAAGCAGTTAAGGTCATATTTATTTTTTATGAATTCGGGTGTAGGTCTTTAAAAAACCCTCGTGCATGATTTTACCATAAATTCACTTTTATAGCCTGAACACAATGAAAATGACGATCTACGGACCACAACTGTCAAATTATTTTTCCACATATTCTTATGTAGATAAATAATTTGGCGACGACAGGGCTAAGCGACGACTGTGGTTGTGGCCAGATTAGATCTATTTCTTATTTTCCAGCGACAGATAAGGTTCTTCCTCTTCTTTTACGTCAAACTCATACAAATTCATGATGTCAATGCGTTCAGATATTGAAGAAAACAAATTGGAAGCTGTGGCCCGTAGCTCGTCGTTTTCAATGTATTCAGCACTTTAGAAAAGTTACTCAAGGTTGAAGTTAAATTTGTATTTATATGGAGAAACAATCACAGCAATATGATGAAGAGGAGTAGGAGACAATTCTGCACCTGCTGTGTCAGTGTCCGGCTCTATCCAGACAAAGACTCTCGACTTGGTAGGTAATTCTTCGACAACTCGAAAAACCTTAGAAGTATAGAAATCAGAGATCTTCTAAAATTCCTGCGAGTTGCTGATCCCACACGAGACATCGCTTGTGCAATAAGCGTTTACGTGAAGCTCTAAAAATTGCAACTACAACATTTGAGCATAGCCTCCATATCGAAGCGTAAGACGTATTCTGCGTCAAAATCAACGGTATATTGTAGCCACTTCAAGCTTGCGCTTTATTAGTATAGAATTAAATGCATATCCGTAAATTTTCTAAATATTCTGAATAAAAGTGTGACATTTTGATCAAATTTTGTTTATTTTTTTTATTTTTTCTGCCAAGTTGAAAACCTGATTTATACTATGCATGGGGATATACATATATTTCTGAAGAAAATTTAAAGCTGTTAAAAGGTCTATCAAGATTTTAAAAAATGCCGTTGATTTTTGCTAATACTTTTTTTTTTGTTTATGGTGCTCATTTTTTACATATAAAAAATATTTTCCATTTTAACCTTAAAATACTTTTGGAGGAGTGAATTGTTCGGAAAAACGCACACAGCTTTCAATTTCATTCAAAAATATATATCGATCCAGTTATGAAATTTAAAAATTATAAAAAAATTTGCTGTTGTTATTTATGTATCTATATGAAAAATAGAAATTCAAAATGAGCAACCGCGAAATGTTAATATTAAGGACTACGCTTTTGGCAGGCGTCTTTTTCCATTGTCCCGAAAAAATTTAACAGGAGTTTTTGAAAGAAAAGATACTCGATTTTTTTGCATCCGTCTAATTTACTGATACAGGTACATATAGAGATATGCATGTTCGGCAATGTCATGCGCTTTTGTCTTCATTTGTTTTCGGCTGCTTACTTACAATGTACTTAATTTACTATCCATTGAAGCTTGAGTGGAAGGGTGTTTGTGCAAACGCATAGACAGAAATTTCTTCAACTAACGGCAACTTACTACTTGTCTTACTGCCTTGGAGCTAACAAAACAACTTAAAATATTTGTACTCATATGTTTTTATTTAAACACTTTTATTTATTTTTTTGTAATCTTTTCTGCGCCTTAAACGAACGAAAACGGCCATAGTAGTGCAGTTTAATGCTCTTTCCATTGTATTTGTGGGCGTCCTTGCTGTCGTTGTCCACCCAAGATTGTCGAGCCGATGAATTTTTCCATACGCCAGCGTAAAATAGTCACATTTTGATCTCAAATGCAATTGCGTGCAATAAAGCGTCTGG
Organism: Rhagoletis pomonella; assembly: GCF_013731165.1. Classification (NCBI taxonomy): domain Eukaryota; kingdom Metazoa; phylum Arthropoda; class Insecta; order Diptera; family Tephritidae; genus Rhagoletis; species Rhagoletis pomonella. The sequence continues at coordinate 7,570 of NW_023459853.1, read as the reverse complement.
GTATGCAGTTACAGTTGCTAGACTATACTCAATTTCTGTGCCTGCGTTCTCGTTTTCCTGGGCAACGTGTAAAGGATAGGAAATCCTCGAATGTAACTTCCTTCTTTTGTTGACTAAAATCATTTACAAACTCATTTACAGCGCACCAAGAAGAAAATCTCCCAAATTGTGTCATCTTTTGAACACGGTCCATAATTTTGCAGAGAGAGTCCAACCAAACCAAACAGAGAACCGCCAAAAAGACGTAAGCGACATTTTTTCAAAATTTTATTTTTAAATGCAGAAATGTTTCTAGAGCATCGAAATGCCTATCTGCATCGCAAATAAAATCTTGAAAAAATTTCGCTTACATCTTTAGACCGATATTAGACCGTACCAGCTTACAAGCAAACAAAAAAAAAAAATTCGCCATACAGCCCTGAGCCTCAAGTACCTTTACAAGGCAATTTTGAAAAAAAAAATTTGCCGAACTAGGGGTCGCCTTTTTACATACTTCCTTAGTAAACATTTATTTATTTTTAGCGACCCTTAGTTTACTGGCATTAGGGTGGTTACGGCGATAAGAACTGAGATGTGGTGAGTAAGTACTTGAACGAGGTACTCGAGTCAATGGACTTCGGTCCAAAAACCAATTGCCTCCTCGAGACAAAAAACATTGTTACCCATATCATAAGGTCTGACCAAGCCAAAGATATGACGAAAAATGTAAAGAGGCCGAATAAGTTTTTTTTTCGAAATTTTTGTTGCAAAAATACTGTAAGTTCGAAGTTGTATGGTGAACTTCTTTTTGCTGGTACAGTCTAATCTAAATGGTACCGCTATGATTCAAATTAGCCGCTCCTATTACGATTTCCACCATTAGATTAAAGAAGCTGCGCAAGAGTGAGTCGCTTTGCCTACAATGTCGTTCGGTGTTCAACGGCATGACGCTAGCAATTCCATATAGTTTACTTATTTACATACATACATGCGTTTCTCAATTTTTGCTTATCGTCATTATAATAAGTGCACTTCAGTGACCAACACACATGAAAGTGATAAACCTTATAAGCAATCTGGTAGTATGTATGTATAAGAAAATATTTTAAAAATTTAATAAAAACATTACCCTAGGCTATGAGCTTCTATTACAATTCATTAGATGGGGTGGTTCGTCCTCTTGTGCGTTTTTAAGCTCATACACGCATACATATGTATGCATATGAAACATGAAAAGTTATCCAATTAATTTTTGCATGTGAAAATATTCAGACATACCAAAAGCAAACTGTAATTCTTTCCATCCCCTTAACACTTTTATACATACATATTTATTTACCTTGAGGCGGGCATATTTTAATATTTATGCGGTAATTAAACTAAAGCGACCCCATAATTTTTTTTACAGCCTAGGGCATACAAAGATTTTATGTCAACTAATTTTATATTAAATGCCTTGGGTATCATAAGCATATACATAAGTTGTCGTGTAAATTTATAATCATTTTTCAAACTTAATGCGCTGCTTTAACTGGTTTATATGTAAACATTTACGTTTTTCATTGATGTTTTTCAAATAAGGCAGAGATACCATGGGTAAAACCACTCGCTCAATTTGTCGGCCATCATTTATTTTTTGAAGTTTGTCTACTTCATAAAATGGAAATTTTCAGAGCAACTCAAATGCCAAATAAAAGTAAAACAAAAAAAAAAACAAATAGATGGAAATATTCAAATTTTCTTTTATTTGAGATTGAAAGTGAGAGTGTATTTGTGAAAATGAAAATTAGAAAATATTTTTATGTTAGCAAACTTCAAAAATGTTCAGGCTGCCCCTCAGCGGTTTAACCTTCAAATTTTTGTACCATGTAAAAAGAGTTAAAGAAATAAAATCAAAAAACGAAAGTAAATAAAATAAGTTTCGAAAAATTTAATTTAAAACAATAGAAATTTTCTTTTTAAAACAATATAATCCAAAAATTAAAACAAGTTGTATCAAAAACAGAAATGGAAAATACACAAAAATAAAATTCGTTTATAAAAATTAAATTAAATTAAAAAAATATTTTCTTTCTACAACAATAAAATCTGAAATTAAAGAAAATTAATAATTAAAAAAAGTAATAAAATAAGTTTAAAAAAAATAAAGGTATTTTCTTATTTAAAAGAATAAAACCTAACAATTAAAATAACAAATTTAATTGACAAAAATAAAATCTGCTGGCCGAGGATTCCAATCTCGGATGTGGCTCCACTGAAAATATGAAATTTTTAGTAGTTTCCTTATTTCAGAGAACCGTCGATATATACATGCGAATAAATAAATATGCTATGTATTTGTAAATGTATGATGATTTACTAGAGACAAAATGAAACATCTACTCTTCCTTTATGTGTACAATAACAAAGTTTCTATGTGTATACGTAGATATTAATATAATAAGGGTATGTATTACAAATTATGCCGGCGGAAAAAGTTTTCAAAATAGCTTAGTAAGCCACTCTTGCCGCGAACTTCAATACAATACAATATTGTACATTCATATGCATACTTATGTACATATTTACATTAGGGTGGCCCACAATTTTTTCTTCTTATCGTTTATTAAAACACGCTTAGTAACATTTTTTTTTTTATGAAGACTTCGATCAAAAAGCATGATTTTTAACGATTTGATAGCAAGTCTACAAATAAATGTATTTTCCCCATGTAAAATACATGAGAAACATTAAAGCCCCGGCGGCACGGGTAAATATTTTTGATATTCTTCAGTTCTGGGGGGTGCCAGCAGGAAAAATAAAAAAAGTTGATTTTCCTATATATTTTTGGGCCATTCTAATGTACATGAACATAAGTTAAACAACTCCTTACTACTAGCACACAAATATAACGCTGCCCCAAGCACTTGCGCCACAGGGTGAACAGCCCATGGCTGGCCTTAAAATCCCTCGCCACGCCGCAAAAATTTACGTAGAAAAGGGAAATGGGGTCTAAACTAAGCAGTTACTGTATGTATCCATACATATATGTATTTGCGTTGAATGCGCGGCAATTTTTGGCATCCCGAAATTCGCATCTAAACAAAATTATTTAAGCACAAAGTATTTGCCAGAGCGGCTGTTAAATGAATTTTGTTGCCCTATAGGCACTTTTTCCAAATGCACATACAAATAAGTACATATTTGCCTGTATGTACATTTGCACATCCACAACAACAACATATACGTATCCCTGTAGGGAAAAACTCTATTCCTGATATGGTTTGTTTTAAGTTATTTTAGAGCTACGTCTAGTTTACGATAAATTTCGTCTCGATGGAAACAACTGGTGAACCGGTCCTAGGAAATGGAAATTGAGCAAAAACTACAACAAATGGACCATATGATGCATTTCATCGAATTAAAAGCCCCGCACCGTTTGGCGCAATTTTTGCATTTCAGGTTACGATATGCATTCCTGCATCGCTTTTCATATTTCGATCGTAACTGACGAAATTTTTCCACGTACGGCGCTGGTTTGTACCCCGCAAGAAATTCCGAGTCCAAAAGGAGAGCAAAAGATGGGAAATTCTGACAGTTTTTCCCTGCCAACAGCCTCTTTCACATATCGATTTTCTCCACAAACGCTGAAATTGCAGTCATAATTTATTTTATTGAGATTATTTAGTTTGGTAATTAAAGTCGGAGAGCTGCATCTACATTGCCTTTGAGAATTTCTTCATTAATATCTTTGAATTAAAAAAATTTAGTTATTTATAACTGACTATTCTCATTTTCAATTGACTATTCTCCCTTTTAATTGAAGCTTTCTCATTTAAAGTTGACACTTTTGCATTTACAACTGGAATTGGTGTAGTTCGATACAGCGTATTGTTCTGCCCATCTCTTTGTTTGGGCACCTGAAGTATGTCTGAGCTTTGTTATATTTGCACTCAAAGAAGTAATATCATATCGTACAAATAATATTTAAAATTAAAAAAAAATTGCATGGGAGAAACACCTATAGTTTTTATGAGGAATATTTTTCCGAATGCGTTAAAAGGGTAACGCCGTATGGGTTTGGCTGGTTCGAAATGCAATTACGCAATATTTGACTTTTTAAAATAAACAACCTTTCTTAAAATACGGAAGTCCTAACTCTTTAAAATATTGTAGTCGCAGTACAAAGAAACGCCATGAACCCTTTACCTATGACTTTATTCAGGGAAAGTTATCAGCAGAATGCCCGCTTTCGAAATTTTACTATAAAAAAAAGCTTTTCTGGTGCGAAAATTTTGTATAGTGTAATTAAATTCCATCTTTTTGATTTTTGAAATGCCTCGAAAATGTAAATCTAACTTACCCGTGAGCTTGTCACAGGCCCGAGCAGCAAACACAGTGTTAAGAAATCTTTAGTTTAAACATTTATAATTAGGGGATTCACAAGACGTGTTAAGTGTCGTAATGTATTAAAGTCATAAAATTTGTATATGTAAAATGATGGCTAAAATGGTTTTCCATCAGATGGAAGACATTCCGGCTTAGTTACAAATTCCCTAACAGGGCTTTTCTGGTAACTGTCTTTCTTAAGATAATTGTCAATTCTGGCAACTATCTTAAGAGCTCTATACTGTCTTTCGAAAGACTAATTGAAAGATTTTCTAACGAGGAACTACTCGCGTTATACTGTTCGCATTTTAGCAATAAGTTTTTTATAAATAAAACTAAATTAAAAAACATATACATTTTTGATTTTAAAACAATTGAAACTAATAAGTAAAAGAAACTTAAATTTAAAAATGAAGCAAAAATAAAAATATATTTTTTTTAATTAAATGAACTTAAAAAAATGCTTTTTAAAACAAAAATGAATTTAGGAAAAGAAATGAAATCAAAAAATAAAATAAAACACTTGAAAATTAAAAAGCCAAAATTTAAAAAAAAAAATTTATTTTCAAAACAAAAATTAGTAGTAGTAGTAGAAAATTAAACTTAAAAAAGACTTAAACCTAAAAAAGATCCCACTAAATAAATAAAATAAAAGATAATTATTTTTCTTTTTAAACCAACAAAATCTAAAAATTAAAATACATATAATGAAATTAACGAACGAAAAATGTGAGGACAAACCAGTAACCTAATAAATGCAGTATTTGATGCAAGTTTGTGATTTTATGTACCTTAACGTCAAAATCTAGAAAACTAGATGTAGGGAGTAAGATTTTTTCCTATATAGGTACATTACGGTGAACCAAAAATGCATGAGATTTTTCTATATCGAAAAAAAAATAAACCTCTACTTTTTTATTTTGAAATCAAAACGTATTTAGAGGTCGCCCAAAGCGCTTACATTTTCCATGTATTTTATATCGGAAAAAATCATTATTTTCCAATCAGAAAACTCTGCTTCTCTGCAGATACCCAATTGTTTATTTAACATTTTTTTTTATATCAACTATAATTTATAGGTCCGTCAGAAACCCAAAAAAATGCAATGGGGGCAACAATAAAAAATCGTTACTACTAAAAAATGTGTAAATAAACAATTGGATATTATTATTGGGAGTCTCCTGAGGAGTACCAAATTTTTCCGGCCAAAAATATTGATTTTCAATTGATTTTTGAGCGACCTCCAAGCATTTTTTGATTACAAAATGAAACATATGTATATATTTTTTGAACATAGAACAATCCTAGGGGGTGAGAGCATTAAAATTGTGACTGCAATTTTTTTTGGACTACCCTAATGTACATATGTACATATGCATGTTTTTATTCCGTATAAGGTCCTAAGTTAAAAAGCAATTATAGCTCCTCTGCATAAAAACCACTGTTGGCCAGTGTAATAAATGGGCTTTAAGGCTGTGAGATTCGAAAAAGATTTTCACGCAAATATTTTCCATTTACTATATATATATATTTTGTATTTACTAGCTCACAAATAGGCATAACTGAAAATAATCATAAACACAAGTTTTTCCAAGTAAGAGGTTTTTCAATTGGTCTAACGAATATGCAGCGCACAGGTTTATACTCTTCTATCTTTCTGTCTGTTTATGCTAACTAAACCACATTAAACGAATAATTCTCATACACATATAGGTATGTATGTACATATCGCACTCCATCTTCAAAAGAGGCACAACCAGAAAAAAAAATTCGTTTTTTTTTTTTTTTGCATATATCAATTCGTAGGATTTATCTCTAATTAATGCAAATATTTTTTTTTTTCATGATTATATTCTCGAACTAAAAAACTATTCTTATACCTGTACTGGTATTAATAGCGTTGATTCGGTACGATCCACAAGCAGCAACATATATTTCCGGATCTGATTACTTAAGAGTTGTGCCTCTTTCGAAGAGGGTGTGCGATAATGCATATACTTATTTAATATGTACCAACAATATCTTTGAATACATTTTTTCCTTTAAACACCATTCTAACTTCAACTGTTTTTCCTTTAAATATCAAATTCTTTAACTGTTTATTCCCAAAATACTAAAACGAAAATCTCCACCACTGACCAACTCAACAAACCAACGAACCAACAACCAATCAACTAACAACACAACTTTACCAACTGTGTGCCCCAATTTTCCCAACAACGCTTCCACTACTGCAACAACAATTACAACAACAAATTATGCAATACACCTGCTACAAAATTGTTACCCGTAAAACTGCAACACCAATTGTCGTGACTGTCAATATGTAATGGTCTTGTATTTGTGTGCTACGTACATATATACGTATATGCATGTGTGTGTAACTATGCACCGTCAAATTTTGCAACGGAACAACAACATTCCATGCAATTGAAAACAAAAATTCGAAAATTCCAATAAACACGAAATGGCGATGGAATGCAGCCGACAGCTGGTGGGAAAGCGAAAATAGGCAAATCGGGTCAGAAAAAAGTCGCTAAAACTGGCAAAAATGCACCAATCAGCATTACAGTAAGTGGTTGAAAGCAATATATACTTTTTGTTTCGTTAAAAAAAAAAAAAAGCTTTTCAACTCTAATTGTTTTTGAATATTTTTAAGCTTAGATATGTTTCGAATTTTGTATTATTGCAAGTTTTTATAGCCCAAAAAGAAAAACAAAAACGAAAATCTCAAATTGCTTACATTTTTCATTAACCAGCGTCAATTGCTCACACAGAAATATGCATCAAATTGCATATAGTATTAAAAAAAAAATAAGAAAGTAAAAAGCAATTCGAAAATATATCTCAGTTTGAAATCAATTTTCAAGAAAGTATCATTCAAAATTTTTACTTAATACTTTAATTCAAAACCGATACTTGCCTTGGTTATTCCACTAAAACTCATAAAAATCAATTTACTATATTTTCTTTTCGAACATCACAAAATTGAATTAAAAAAATATATATATATATATATATTATAAAATGGCTCACCACATTCTTGTCATCGCTACCATCGAGGCCGCTGCTGTCGCTGTTGCTACATTCTAAGCCATCAACCGTGCAACAAACATTTTCACCACACATTCATAGCTACACATACATTTTATGATTGTTGTTGTTGTCGCTCTTATTGATAATAAACAATGTCAAACCATAAATTTCGCATAACTATTTGCAG
>NW_023459852.1:24223-47244 GCF_013731165.1 Rhagoletis pomonella | reverse complement strand
TAGCACTAGATAGATCCGTTAACTGCTCCACTATGTGTTTCCCGAAAGATTTATGTCTTAAGTAAACCAGGCCTGGGCATTCACACAGGAAATGAAATACTGTTTCTTCGCTGCAATCCAAGCCGCAGCTGCGGCATATTCTGTTAGGGCACCGAAATTGCGCATATGGAAACTGTGCATTTAGACATTATTTCGGTTTCAACCTAAACTGTGCATGTATGCTTTATTTCGGTTTTTACCATATGCATTATTTCGGTTTTCAACCGAAACTGTGCATGTATGCATACCTTCGTCTTTCACATATGCATTATTTCGGTTTTCATCCGAAACTGTGCATGTATGCTTTATTTCGGTTTTAGCCATATGCATTATTTCGGTTTTGAACTGAAATTGTGCATGCATGCATTATTTCGGTTTTTGTTATATGCATTATTTCGGTTTTCTAACGAAAGTGTGCATATGGATAATTTCGTTTTTTCTAATATGAATTATTTACTTCTACTTAGTAAGGGTTTTAATCCCTAAGCGCGGCTGAAAGCCGCCTACGCAGAGAAAAGTTCTGCGCAAAAATACGTCCGCCCTTCTTTTCCGGCAATACAGAAAGGAGAATTCTACTTATACTATGTCTCCATTGAGAGATTTATCCATTAAGATTTAATAAATCCAGTTGCTAAATCACAACCGTCTCCATTACCACAACGAGATATGTTTGACGTTCACATTTTTAAATATTTGACGTTTGCTTATGTATGATTTTATAAATACAGTTGCGGACATTGATATACAGACAGATAAAAGGAAGGTACCAAGCGGAATTTCATTATATGAATTTTGAATATTATTGGCTTCTTATTCGTGGTAAATATATATGTATAATATATAGTTTGGAAAGTGTAAAGAATGGTACCATATTCCGAATCATATTCCCGAATTTAAGAAAAATTATCAAAACGGTAAAAAACATTTGCGGAAAGAAAAATTTTTGTAGAATTCTCTTATTCATAGGGGGGAACCGAAAATCCAATCGTGGGCCTTTGGCATATCATGAATACGAACTGAGTTCTGGACGATGTTCGGTGCAATGTTATCGACCATTACCGAAATTTATAATTTTTTTATCGCAGCGCGTAAATGACTTATAGAAAGCGGAGAAGACTCTGCATGATATTACTATAAAATATTTCTTCTAAATTTTTAGTTTTTAAAATAATATTTTCTTAATTTATTACAACCAAAGTTATGTAAATATGTAACTAATTTTCCTCCCAAAGTAACAAAAATATAAAAATCCCTAAAAATACGAAAATTCGTGTTTTTATGATATTCAATGTCCTCAACTGTATATTGAAAACACAAATGTCATGCCATAGTGAATTTGTTGTTGCCACATCCAACAAATTGTACTTATTGATCAATATTATTGAAGATTTGACGAAGATTTAACTTAAATCTACTGCCTTTCGAGATTTAATTTTATATGGTAAATCTCAAAAGATTTAACGTCAAATCTCGTCAGAGGGCTAAATCTTCATTAAATCTCACAATGGAGACATAGTATTAGTAAGGGTTATAATCCCTAAGCGCGGCCGAAGGCCGCCTACGCAGAAAGAAGTTCTGCGCAAAAGTACTTCCGGCCCCCTTTTCCGGCAACACAGAAATGAGAATTCTACTTAGTAAGGGTTATAATCCTTAAGTGCGGCCGAAGGCCACCTACGCAGAAACAAGTTCTGCGCAAAAATACTTCCGGTCCCCTTTTGCGGCAACACAGAAAGGAGGATTCTACTTAGTAAGGGTTATAATCCCTAAGCGCGGCCGAAGGCCGCCTACGCAGAAAGAAGTTCTGCGCAAAAATACTTCCGGTCCCCTTTTCCGGCAACACAGAAAGGAGAATTCTACTTAGTAAGGGTTATAATCCCTAAGCGCGGCCGAAGGCCGCCTACGTAGAGAGAAGTTCTGCGCAAAAATACTTCCGCCCTGCTTTTCCGGCAACACAGAAAGCAGAATTCTACTTAGTAAGGGTTATAATCCTTAAGCTCGGCCAAAGGCCGCCTACGCAGAAAGAAGTTCTGCGCAAAAATACTTCCGGCCCCCTTTTCCGGCAACACAGAAAGGAGAATTCTACTTAGTAAGGGTTATAATCCCTAAGCGCGGCCGAAGGCCGCCTACTAACCGCACTTGTACATTCAAGCCAAAATCGAGGGTTGATACCACATAGTCCGTGGTTTTATTTCCTATCGAAGTAAGGCCTAAGATTGAGCTATGGCCAAAGGTTCTCGATCCCCACAGCCCCGACTCTCTGAGTCTTAATGCTGAGTACATCGCGACTTCCTTTAGGCATAGATCAATGGGCATCATATTGAGGATTACATTTAGTGCTTCTGAAGGGCAGGATTTCAGTGCCCCAGTTGTCCCCGAGCATGCCGCTCTTTGTAAGCCATTTAGTTTGCTAACATTGTATTGTTTGTCTAAGGCTGGCCACCACACTAGGGCGCCGTAGGTTAGGATCGGCCTTATGATAGCGGTGTACATCCACATCACAAGTTTCGGTTTTAAACCCCAGTTTCTATTAAAGATCCGATTACAAGTATAATAAGCGTGGTAGGCCCTCTCTTTACGTTTCTCAACGTTAAGTTTCCAGTTTAGTTTGGTGTCTAGAATTACTCCCAGATATTTTGCGTTGGACGATAGGGGGATTGTCTTCCCGCCTATGGATGGAAGTCTAAATTGTGGTATCTTATACTTATTAGTAAACAGTAACAACTCAGTTTTGTCTGGATTTACGTTAAGGGCACTGCCTTTAGCCCACGTATGTAGTCTACCCACCGCTTTTCCTAGAATTTCACTTACAGTAGAGAGAAAAGGTCCTGTGACTGCTATCACTACGTCGTCAGCATACGCCACTACTTTAACTCCACCTCTGTTGAGTTCTAGCAGTGTGCTGTTTAGTGCTAAAACCCACAACAGTGGGGAGAGTACACCACCCTGGGGAGTACCTCTACGCACATATCTAGTTATTAGACTATCTCCGCTTTTCGCCTGAATAATTCTACTTTCTAGCATGGAGCGTACCCAGTCAACCACACCGCCGTCAACACCAACCCCCATGAGTGATTGGATGATGGTGTCAACTTCAATGTTGTTGAAGGCGCCCTCGATATCCAGGAAAGCGGCTAAAGTGTATTGCTTGAAGCGCAGTGATTTTTCTATGAGCCCCACCACTTCGTGCAAAGCTGACTCCGTCGATTTTCCTTTGATGTAAGCATGTTGTGCTGTTGATAGGGATTCTTCCCCCAAGAACGATCTTATATATATATCTATTAGCCTTTCCAGTGCTTTAAGAACGAAGGAAGTTAGGCTTAGAGGTCTAAAGTCTTTCGCTGTTTCGTGGTTCTTCCTACCGGGCTTAGGGATGAACACTACTTTGACACGTCTCCAGCTCTGGGGGACATAGTTCATACTAATACAAGCTCTATAGAGGGTTTCAAGTAGCGGTGCTATGTGCTCCTTTACATTCTGTAACATGGCCGGTATTATACCATCTGAGCCTGGAGATTTAAAGGGAGAGAAACTATTTATTGCATAGATGATCTTTTCTTTGCTTATTATTGTTTCAAGTTCTCTATTTGGTATATATGTGGGTTCTTTCCCCTCTGATGCTGCTGCATTCTGTTCACAGCCTGGAAAATGGAATTGAACTAGTGTTTCTAAAGACTCGTCCGTGGAGTTTGTCCATACATCATTTATATTTTTTATAAATGAGGGTTTAGTGTACTCCTTTGAGAGGATCTTACTTAGCCTAGCTGAGACCCTTACATTTTCTATCGAGGAACAGTAGGTTTGCCAGGCCTTTGCTATCCTTAGTTCCTTTTTATATGATTTCAATGCACTTTTATAGGGCACCCAGTTCTTGGACCCAAAGCACTCGTTAAAAAGTTTTCTAACGTTATTTCTAAGAGCTCTAAGCTCCCCACTTCACCATGGCGGGGATTTCTCTTGCATGACACTCAGTGGGGTTGATCTTTCATAGGCTTTAGTCATCACCCCCTCTAAGTTGCTTACGTTTCGTTCTATCTCACCTATTGAGGTAATATTTTCTACCAGATTAACTTTAGTTAGTTTTCGCGTCAAGATTCTATTGTATTTCTCCCAATTGGTTCTGCGTGGGTTCCTGTATTTAGAGGGGGTGTAGGATACCCCGCGTAGATTAAAGAGTATCCAGCAGTGATCAGACACTGATGGCCTGTCGGAAACTCTCCAGTTCCCAACGGTAACGCCATCGTTCTCAGACAGAAACGTTAGGTCCAACACCTCCTCCCACCCAGGAAACCGGTCTGAACTTGGGAAGATAAAGGTTGGTCGGTTACCAGTATTGCAAATACTCAAACTAGTGTTTAATAAATAGTGTAGAAGTGACTCACCTCGCTCGTTTTCTGTTGTGCTGCCCCAAACTGGATGCCTGGCGTTTGCATCACATCCTATGACAATGGCTCATCTGGGGTTCCGGTCTACTATAGTTTTGATTTCCGGTGGCGGACTGTCCCGTTAATGGGACATATAAGACGACTCTAACAAGACATCCTGTTGTCCTGCCGTCTCCACCTTAGCTACTTTTGTGTCTGCTATGCTGAAATTAGAGCAAAGAATGCATTTATACCCTTCTTGATAAGAATACACGCCCGTGGTTTACCAACCTCGCTCTTGTAGAAGAGATTGTAATTGTAGATATTAAGGCCCATTACTTCGTCGTTCCTGACCCAGGGCTCCTGTATTAGGCTAATGTCGATGTCCTCTTCGCTGAGAAGTACGACTAGACTATTTGTAGCACACTTCGAGTGCTGCAGATTTATTTGGACTATATTACTGGTCCGGTTCATCGCTCAGTTTCACTCCCATAAGGAGTTCGCCTGCACCGTCGACGCCCGGGTCCTCTTCTACTGGGCTGACTTCACCAAGGAATACTCTTACCTTAGCTTTTCTAATGCCGAACCGAATCTTATAGTCGGCCTCTGCTAGGGTCTCCAAGGATTCGGAGCAAATCGTTAGGAGAATTGGCTTGTTTGTGGGCTTTCCCGGCTCTTCAACTTTGATGAGCTCCCACTCGTCTATTGCTGGTATGTTTTTATTATGCAGCTTTATACACCGCAGTAACTTTTCGCCAGGTTCGGCTATCGGAGGTAACCAATGCGCGCACGGGGCCTCCTAGGGATGTCCTTGGCTGGTATGAGCTTGAGCTTCAAGCCCTCGAATGCGGCGCAAATCTTTGCTACACACCCAGCGAGGAAGTCCAAGGAGAACTGGTCCGCGCATTTGATAACCCGGTATCCCCTCAGGGATTCCGATGAGTCAAACTCTGAATGAGGACCTTCGGGGTTGTCGAGGACGTAGTCCATTACGAGACTCGACAGCCTCACATCGATCTCCACCCACTTTTGCTGCACTGCTAGCGGCGTTCTGCTACCTTCGTCTATGATTGAGGTCTGAAGATGGTCCCCTGCAACGTCGCTGAAGTAGCGATGCTTGGTGGATGTTGCGGACTCCGCTACATCCCCCTGCTTCAATCGTTTGCGGTCAGCTCCGTTGCCACTCTCGTTTTGAGACCTATTTCTTTTTTGGGTTTCGCTGGATCCCATGGTGGCAGTACGTTCTGTTTGGAATTTCTCATACTCTTCCACCATGGCCATATATCTAAGCTTATCTTCCTCATCGCGCTCGTCTACACGTCCGGCTGCTGCATTTCTCTCGATTTTGTCGAGCATGTACAGAGCCTTCTGGTACCGTTGCTTCATGAACGCGTTTGAGGGTTTCCTATGCTTTTGCAGCTGGGTACTGCTGGTACCGGCCGCGTGCTTGCTACATGTTGGTTTTTCTTCTGGTGTACTATGGACGGCACTACCGGTACTAAAATTTTCTAATTGCAAAACGGCGGTACTATGGCTGACACCTTCCGTTTTGCTACTGTTTCCCGCTTTTTCCTCTGAGGTGCTATGGCTGGCACCACCAGAGGAAATCGCTGTCGGGTTTGTTGGTTTTGCAGGGGATTTCAGGAGCTGTTCTTCCTCCGATAGCGTCACATCTTCCCCAGGCTTTCGTTTTTGTTCTTGCTGTTGTTGTTGTTGTTGTTTTTGTTTGGTTTCTTTATTCATTTGTGGTCCCACGAATAGTCCGGAAGGGGTTCGTCGCTCGTCCGCAGAGCCGGTATGCATGGAGAAGGCACTTATACAACCGACCTTGCCCGGGCATCGGAGGGGACCGTTCGTGACCAGCCACATTTTACTACCCGCTGGCCATTCATCCATCGGCACGGTGGCCTTCACGCCTTGGCTTGTGTAGTGTTGGTGCGGTAATCCCCGCATTGCTCTCCTCAGCGGCTCAAAAAGTAACGTTTCATCTTGAAGCGTCAAGAAGTGCCGCAGAAGGATGCAATACTGGGCTTCCCTCTTAGTTCATGTTGCCATGGTGCACCCCACACTGTGGGGTATACCATGACATCATTTAAGCTTCCCCGCCACGGCCAGACGACCAACGTTGAGGAAGCAAAAAAATGACAGTGTAGCCAGAAATAACCTTAGCAATGATCATTGCTGGCTAGGGATTTATTTGCTAAATAACAATTGTAGCGCCCTGGTAACACTCTTGACCAAGTCTTTATTCATCGACATTCATGATTCTTGAATAAGAAGAACGAAAAGAGCGACATAGACAAAAAGAACTAGAAGAACGAAGCTCAAAGATTTAGTTCACTAGTTCAGTTAAAAGACCCGGTCAATTGAACAAGTTCAGAACAAAACAACCCAACTCTAGTAAAATGGGAAAAATGTGACGTTGCTCTGTGTTTTAACAAAAACAACAACTGTTTCAAAAACTTTTATGTAAATTGATTCTGTATGTGCCTTAGTTAATAAAAGCATGGTGTAGCCATATGGCAACAAACCCTTTTTATACCCGAGCGCACTTGTGCACAAGGGTATATTAATTTTGTTCACATAACGGTTGTTTGTAACAGCCAAAACGAATCGAGATAGATATAGACAAATGTATGCATAATTGCTCAGAATGAATAGAGAAATCGATTAAGCCATGTCTGTCTGTCCGGCCGTCTTTCGGTCTGTCCGTGTACACGATAACTCGAGCAAAAATTGAGATATCTCAACGAAATTTGGTTGTAGGTTTCCGTTAATCCAAGGTAGGTTGGTATTGAAAATGGGCGAAATCGGACTGTAACCACGCCCACTTCGCATATAACGGTAATTTCCAGAAATACGAAACCTGCGATATTTTAGTAACTATTGAATATAATTCACTCAAAATTGATATTTACAATAACTTTCAGATGAAAAATAAGAATATTATACATTTTTGAAAAATGGGCGTAGCCACGCCCACTTACCCGCCCACAGTTTTTGGCCTTGATAAAGCATTTTAATTGGCCGAAAATTTAAAAAATCGGACAATAACCACGCCCACATCCCATATAACAGTAATTTTCGGAAATACGAAAACTGCGATATTTTAGTAACTACTGAAAATTATTCACTCAAAATTGATATTTACAACAATTTTTAGACGAAAAACAAGAATATTATAAATTTTTGGAAAATGGGCGTAGCCACGCCCACCTATGGTTACATGTATATATCTTGGTAACCGCTGACCAATTTCTTCCAAACTTGGCACAGTTGCTGGCCTATGTACAGCATACTGGCAGAAAATTTAAAAAATCGGACAATAACCACGCCCACATCCTATACAATTAGAGAAATACATAATCTTCGATAAATCGGTAAATATTAAAGCTAATTTATTCAAAATTGATGGTTGCAACAATTCTTTACCATGAAATGCGCTTATGGTAAAACTTTGGAAAATGGGCGTGGCACCGCCCACTTATGATCACATATATGTATATCGGTAACCATTCTACCAATTTGTACGAAACTCGGTATTTTTATTGCGCTTGCAGCGTAAAAGCAAAACGTTGAAAATTATTGAAATCGGACTAAAATTACGACCGCTTTTCATATAACGATAAATTTCAGAAATGCTTGAAACTGCAACATTTCGAAATTTAAGGACGCTAATTTACTCAAAATTGATACACCCCGGCTTACCATCTAGCGGTAGCTATCGGAATGGTGAAAAAAACATATATTTTATACGTGCGCCGGATATTTAATGTTCGGCTCCACCCGAACTTAGACTTTCTTACTTGTTTATAATAAATATCCTTTTCCATAGCAAAAGATGTTTTTTTTATTATTTGTTTCATAAATAGCTCGAAATTTCACATCTTTGCAGCAATAAAATAATAAAAAATAAAAAATCATGAATTTAAGGGTTAAAGATAACCCTATGTTTCCTGCCAATGAAATAAGAAGAAAGCCAGTACAGCAGGATTGGAGGGAAACCAATTTTTATCAAGTTTGTATATTAGAGTTGAATGAGACACTTTATCAAAAGTCTTGCTGAAATCGGTGTAAATGATGTCAGTTTGATAATTACTTTTGAAACTATTGTTCAAATTTGTAGTGAATTCAAGAAGGTTTGATAAGTTGATTTACCTTTACAAAAGCCGTGTTGTGATACATCGATAGCGGGTGTTATGGAATAAGAGCGTTCTTCCGTAACGATTTCTTCAAATAATTTAGGAATGGCACACAGCTTATCGATTCCCCTATAATTCGCAATATTTGACCTGCTTCCATTTTTATAAAGCAGCAAGATACACGACTCCTTCCACAAAGAGGGGGAAACTCCTTGCTTTAGAGAAGCATTGAAGATGTTTGTTAATGGCTTATATAGATAATCAGCACAACTTATTAGGACACAGGAGGGAATACCACCCGGGCCGCTTAGAAAAGAATTTTTTAAACTAATCAAATGAAGGAGAACATTGTCAGCGGAGATTGAAGGAATACGGATGTGGTCACACTGTGGGAGTGGAAAAGGATAGCTAGAAGTTTTTTCATCTGGGTCGACAGAATAGTTCGATTCAAAATAATTTGCAAACATATCAGCAATCATATCATCATCACTAGAAATAACATCATTTAATTTCAGAGTTGAGGGAAACCCATTTATTTTACGTTTTGAGTTAACAAAATAATAAAATTACTTGGGACTAGAAACGATGTTAATGCGAGTTTTAATAATGTAATTCCTGTAACATTTTCTGTTTAAGGCATTGTATTTATGACGAAGGATGGTGTACGCGGCGTAGTGAGAACACAGGCCTGATTTTTTATAAAGTTTAAATGATTTAGTTTTCTGATTTTTTAATTGCTTTAGCTCTGAGTTAAACCACAACGAGTTACGAAGTCCGGTATTTTCTTTAACAAGAGGAATGAGTTTACTGAATATATTATTCAAGATTTTACTAAAGTGTAAGGCACTGTTCTCAACATCCCCATCGTACTCAGGCCAGATTATTTCAGATATAGCTATTTTAAGCTTGTCGTAGTTAGTGTATTTGAAAGAATATCGCTGACGTTTCGGCTTTCTAGTTTCAGGACAATAACATGAATCGTAGGATGATGCCAAGGACAACTCAAGTGGTGGGTGATAAGGGTCTATAGGTATAACTAAAGGATCGCCGCGTATTATAGTGCATTTAGCAGTATTTTCAATAAACGCTAAATCAAGACATTTACCTAAGTTGTTGATAACTGAATTAATCTGATATAGACCATGATCGGAAAGGTCGTTAAGAAATTGGTTAAGTACATCCCGAGAAGAATTTGGCACCAGTATTCCATCCACCGAATCCCAGGAAACACACGCTAGATTGAAATCACCACACACAATCGAATCGGAAGGCTTGACCATGGCAAATAAAGAGAGCAATAATGAAGAATGTTTAAAGTCTAAGTTCGGGCGGAGCCGAACATTAAAAACCCGGCGCAAGTATTAAATATATGCTTTTCACCTTTCCGAAAGCTGCCGCTAGATGGTAAGCCGGGGTGTATCAATTTTGAGTATTGCAGTTTCAAACATTTCTGAAATTTACCGTTTCATGAAAAGCGGCCGTAATTTTAGTCCGATTTCAATAATTTTCAACGTTTTGCTTTTATGTGGCAAGCGCAATAAAAATACCGAGTTTGGTACAATTTGGTAGAACGGTTACCGATATAAATATATGTGATCATAAGTGGGTGGTGCCACGTCCATTTTCCAAAATTTTTCCATAAACGTATTTCTTGGTAAAGAATTTTTGCAAGCATCAATTTTACAAAAATTAGCTTTAATATTTACTGATTTATCGAAGATTTTATATTTCTTTAAATTACCGTTATATGGGATGTGGGCGTGGCCACTTAGTATGCTGTATCAAGGCCCAACAACTGTGCCAAGTTTGGAAGAAATTGGTGCAGCGGTTACCAAGATATACACTTGTAACCATAAGTGGGCGTGGCTAAGCCCATTTTCCAAAAGTTTATAATATTCTTATTTTCCGTCTGGAAATTATTGTAAATATCAATTTTGAGTGAATTATCTTTAGTAGTTACTAACCCTAACGCCTTGAGGCGATAAAGCGGGAAGACATTCCCAATCGGCCTAGATCCAGGGCCTGGATTCCAGACTTCCACACCGACCCACAGGAAGTGCTGGAATGGATACGTATGGGCAACCCCGAGCTACCCACCCACGACTGGAAGGTAGCAAAGATAGGCGATATCGATGGCAAGCGAAGGTTAGCGGTAATAGTCCTCAACGAGGAATCAGTAGAACCGCTAGCCAACCAAAACTGGAGGATAAATTATGGCTTCCAAGCCTTGAACCTCCATGTTTATCGGCAGGACGTGTCAGGGAAACAACACCCTACCGACGAAGCGAGCGCAGTGGAAAGTGCTACTGACGACGAAGTGGCATCCACCTCCGGAATGGTCGGCGAACTCTTCGAGAGGGTGACTCTAGAAGAGGGGGCGGGGGACCACTCCGACTTTTCCGACACCATGGTGGAAGGAGAAGGGGAGGATATCCTCCCCCTTTCTGACGAAGAGGACGTCAACCGGACTGTGGTTGGCTGTCCAGCAGCAGCACGCGAAACTGATGGTGGGGATGCAAGGCGGCCTCAGCCGCACTTCTCCTCCGTCTCGCCGAAAGAGAAGAGGAGATCGCGCTCATCCAGGAGCCTTGGGTCATAAAAGATCGGGTTTGTGGATTGAATATGAAGGGATACAAGCTGTTCTATGTAACTGACAAAGGTAAACCCAGGTCGTGCATATTGATAAAAAAGTGTATTAATGCATTTCTCTTGATACAGTTTAGCGATGCGGACAACGTCATCATAGCAGTGGAATCAGGCGGAATGTCTATTTGGCTGGCTTCCACATATATGGCCCACGACGCAGAAACATTACCTCCACCACAATCCTTAAGGAGCGCGGTAATGGAGGCCTCTAGACGCGGCACTCCGATGGTCATAGGAGCGGACGCGAATGCCCATCATCACATATGGGGCAGCTCAGATACAAATGAACGCGGTGAGTCGATATTCGAATTCATTATGTGCAATAACTTACAGGTTAGCAACGTAGGTGATACCCCTACCTTTGTGACGTTTGTTAGAAGGGAGGTCCTTGACATTACATGTGTCAATGAGCAGGGGGCAGAACTCTTGAATGACTGGAGAGTCTCAAAAGACAACTCCTTTTCGGATCACATGTACGTCGTTTATAACCTATACGTACCAATAAGAAAACAACAAGCGGTCTTAAACCGCAGAAAAACAAATTGGAAAAAATTTGAAACAATATTTTCTAATAATATTTCCGGCCTCACAAATCAAATAAACTCGGAACATCAACTTGATAACGTCGTAGACGATATAACTAAAGCATTTCATCGTGCAGCAAAATCAGCCTGCCCAATCAGGGCAACAAGTAGGAAACCAAAACCTCCATGGTGGTCCACTGAAATTGCAACCCTCAGAAGGGAATGCAGATCAAAATTTAATGAAGCTAAGAGATCCAACTCTTGGAGTGAATTTAAAGATTGGCAACGCCGATTTAAGTATGCAATAAGAGACGCTAAGCGCTCCTCATGGAGGAACTTCTGTCAGAAGATAGAAAGTACTTCGGAGGCCAGCAGACTGCGCAAAATACTATCTATGAGTCCCAGCAATATTAGCTATCTCATCAAGTAGGATGGTGATTGGACAACTAGCAGCGAAGAAACTCTAGAGCTTCTTGTACAGACGCACTTTCCGGGTTGCCTCCACAGTAGAGTCACAAATACCCGAATCATAGGCAACCATGATGACATTCCAGCGAATATCATAACCGAGGAGAACATAAAGCATGCTATTAGCAGCTTCCAACCGTTTAAATCTCCGGGACCAGACGGCATTATTCCCGCTGACCTACAGCATACAGCAGGAATGATTGCACCCATACTCGTACCAGTCTTTGAAGCAGTGTTACGAATGAATTATATACCCCACAAATGGGAGGAGGTAAGAGTAGTTTTCATTCCCAAGGCAGGGAAAACTACACACACGAGACCAAAAGACTTCAGACCAATTAGTCTGTCGTCTTTCCTGTTGAAATCTCTAGAGAGAACAATAGATGGGCACATTAGAGACAATGTGGGCAGCAAACTTTCGGCAGCCCAGCATGCCTATAACAAAGGGAGATCAGTCGAAACAGCACTCCATTCTTTAGTGCACACAATTGAAAGATCACTTTATTACAAAGAATACACCCTCGCGGCCTTCCTGGACATCGAGGGTGCTTTCAACAATGTATCTCCTGCAGCGATTATCTCATCTCTGATAAATCTGGGAGTAAGCAATTCACTAGCCTCATTTATTGAACGAATGTTAATCGGCCGAGAAATAAGCGTGAATCAGTTATAAAAAGGTTCCCCGTCAGGGGTACACCCCAGGGGGGAGTAATATCACCGCTCCTGTGGAATATAGCAGTAGACAGCCTTCTTCGGGAACTTGAAGACATTGGCGGTCAGATAATTGCATACGCCGACGATATTGTAATAGCTATCTCGGGTAAACATCTTTCAACATTGACAGATCTGATCCAAAGATCCCTCAACAAACTATCCCTGTGGTGTAACAGGCGAGGACTGGGAGTGAATCCTGAAAAAACAGACCTTGTGCTGTTCACCAGGAAGAACAAGATACCTGATCTCGGGAACATAACCCTAGAGGGCAATACCCTCGCAATAAAGGAAGAGACCAAATATCTAGGTCTCATAGTAGATAGGAAACTAAACTGGGGGCCCAACGTTGCAGATAGAGTGCGCAAAGCAACAGTGGCACTATATTCCTGCAGCAGAGCAATAGGGAAAAAATGGGGGATGGAACCCAAAATAATACACTGGCTATACACGGCGGTGGTTAGGCCAATTCTCTATCACGGTATAGTGGTATGGTGGAACGCCCTTGGGAAAGGGGTAAACTTCAAAAAAATGGACAAGGTTCAAAGGCTTGCGTCCACACTCATAACTGGTGCGATGAGAACAACACCATCCAAGGCACTGTATGCCCTACTGAATTTTCTTCCGGTGGACCTACATGCCAAACAAGTCGCAAGTGGCGCGGCAATTCGAATGAATATTCTAAATAAGTGGTCAAATACCAGTTATGGTCACGGTAGAATATTAACGGAAGTTCCGGGGCTACCCGGATTGGTGGACTATGCACTTCCGGAACCTGCACCCGCTACAGCGTTCGCGACCCTCCTACCCTCAAGGGAAGAGTGGAAGCATGACGCTGTAAGTAGTGGAGAGTCCATCCATGTATACACAGATGGCTCAAAGCTCGAGGGTAGGGTTGGAGGAGGTGTATATTCCCATCACCTGGGAATCTCCCTCAGCTTTCGTCTCCCGGACCACTGTAGCGTTTTTCAGGCTGAACTGATGGCAATCGACAGGGCCACGAAACTGGTAAAGTGTGATATGATACCCCAAGTTGATATCTACATCTTCACTGACAGCCAGGCGGCAATAAAGTCCCTCACGAAGCAGTCGACAACCTCCATGGTAGCCATGAAATGCCGCGCATCTCTTAACGAGATGGCTGAGTCATTTCGCCCAAAGGTAATATGGGTTCCGGGACACTGCGGCATAGAGGGGAATTGTAAGGCCGACGAACTGGCGCGACTTGGCACGAAACTTCCTTTTGAGGATATAAATGACGAAATAGGAATACCCTTGCAAACTTGTAAGCTACTTATCTCCGAGAGGCTCACTAAAGTATCGAACGAAAGGTGGCAGGACGAAATCACCTGCAAAACTGCCAAACAATTATGGCCGGTGCTCAGCGCCAACCGCACTGGCCTACTACTGAGTCTAAATAAGTCCAATATTAGATTATTAGTATCCGTCATAACAGGACACTGCCTAATTGGCAAGCACGCCGATCGACTCGGCCTACGCTCACATGACTTCTGTAGAAGCTGTCAAGATGAAGAAGAGGAAGAAACGATTCTCGACCTGTTGTGCCAATGCCCTGCTCTATCTAGACGAAGACTCTCCACTCTCGGTAGGCAATTCTTCGACAACTTGGAGGACCTTAGATGCGTCGAAATCAGGGATCTTCTAAAATTCGTTCAAAGTTCAAAATGGTTTTAGGAGGGATCGGGAGTTGCTGACCCAACATGCGGCATCACAATGGGCCCTGAGCCTAAGTGTGTCTTATAGACGACCGCGACAACCTACCTACCTACCTACCTACTAAAATATCGCAGTTTTCGTATTTCTGGAAATTACCGTTATATGGGAAGTGGGCGTGGTTACAGTCCGATTTCGCCCATTTTCAATACCAACCTACCTTGGACTAATTTAAACCTACATACCAAATTTCGCTGAAATATCTTAATTTTTTCTCGAGTTATCGTGTACACGGACGGACGGACAGACGGACAGACGGATAGACGTACGGACAGACAGACATGGCTTAATCGATTTCTCTCTTCATTCTTAGCATTTATGTATAACTTATTAAAACACTTGGTCTGGTTTTAATGTTATTTTATTTCTCTTGTTTGCACAAGAGCAGCCGTTTGTATCGGTCGAGGTATTACAACTGAATTTGCTAACTAGAATATTGCGGCGACTACGCCTAAATACCTGACGCTTTCTTATCACCTACCAGTTGCTGCACATGTTTTGCCGTGTGACTTGCAAAATGCAATTCGGCAATTTTACCTCTTGCTGTTTTTCCGCTGCAGCGATGTTGTTGTTGTCACGCGCACCTGGTCGACGCATCGTCATCAATATCGGTGGGAGAGTTGCTGCTACGCTATTTTCACACTCAAACCTGCCGACGCACCGTCAGCAATATCGGTGGAAGTGGAATGTTGACCGGATACGTGTTTACCGGTGTTAACTACCCCCCCTCTTGAAATGAAGGCGTCCTCGGCTTCTTTGATGACTTTATTCAATATCACCATGCTAGTTAGCCTTCGTTTCATTAAGATTGCTCCAATTACAGAGATGACAAATAGGAGTAAGAGAAGTGCAGTGTAATGAACGGGCGTTAACGAGATCATGCAGCCTCGCTATATGCTTAAGGTTCTTCATATTTACTTTCTGTAAGTATGGTAGCGATAGTAAATCAATGTGTTCGGTGAAATTTACATATTCCGCACGTGCAGCTTCGGGATGCGATCGAATAATTTTAGCCCAGTTGACGTAAGTCGTAGTGTTTACCGTAATATCTCCATCAAATGTTACAAGGAAAGTTCCCTTCGTTAGTTTCGTCAAGTTCTGGGTTTGTACAGATGCTGGTCGATCGTTAATTACCAGTATGCCATTATCAACTTCCTCAATAGCGGGAACATTATCGGCGAATGTTGACTTACAGTTTGCAGAGTGTTGGTTAAGTAGTTGTAGCGTACAGGGGCTTTCCTTCAGAGGCTGACAAAAGTTTGCCGCTACAGCCTCCTTGCAGTTGTAGAGTGGAATTTATTTACCATTACATTCAGTAATAATGTCTGTTTCTAGAGCGATAATTTTTCCGTCATGGATCACTGGCAGCAACTTTACATTATTACAAAGTCTGTCTATTTTTGGAAATTTAATAACAAAGTAAATGCAATCCGTATCTTGAAATATCTTAATTTTAGAAATGGACAACAAATCACTTATGCTAATATTTGCAGAGTGTTCAGCAGCTAACAAACCATTGATCTCCATACCATTTAGCAGGATAGGGTTGACAATATTTAACCTGCCCAGGGTGACTGACGTTAAAATGGTTTCCAATTCAATTATAACTGCTCTATTTCTGGTGGAGGCTAGAGAAAAGAGATATCCGGTATCTATTTGAGTGCTTTTTGCATTTTGTAATAATTTATTTACTGTCACTGTCAATTCGTCTATTTTCTTTTGTGTAGCTGAATTTATTTGTTGTTCGTTTGTGTCTAATAGGGCATTGGTTCTGGTCTCGAGCATTTGAAAGTCGTCAGAGTCTGGAGTCCCTGTTATGTATTTCAAGGCAGTCCCCAGAATGTTAATACTTCTAGCGTACCGATGGTGTATTTTTATTGCGTCCAATGGTTGTAATATTTCATTAGCGTCATTCTCCAGTAGTCGTTTAATATGTGATTGTGGGAATTGGATCAGTAGTTTGTCTGTCTCCTCAGCTATTGCTTCGATTGCTGACAAATTAGTTTGGTGAAGTAAAAAGCCATGCTGCTCATAAACAGCTACAGCTCCGGATGTAATTGGGATGTAGTAAGAGTTGGTATAATCGAGTATTCCTGCGTTGGCTCGAAAGCTTAACGAGAGAAAAATGATCCTAAGGGCGACAAAGGAGAGAGCGGTCAGTGTCTTAAATTATTTTTGTGCACTTTTCGTTCATCTATTATAACAAATGTACCAAGATCCTTTTGGATTACTTTTTCGGTGTAAAGTTTTGAAAACTTGTTTCCTATTCTTTTACTAGTCTTCACATAAACTTTATCCCCTGGATTATACTGTCGTGTTTGTCTATTTTCATTATGACTTTGTAAATCTTTCTGCTGAATACGTGTAAGTCTAGTTTTTATTTCCCTTATTAATTCGTCCGGTGTTGAATGTATTACGTCTATTGGCTTTTTATTCGTTACTGAATGAATTATGCGGTTGTATTTAGCTGTGGCTAGCAAAATTAGCTCAACTGTGTCAGAGATACCAGCCTGAAGCTTCTGACAGCGGGCAATTTCGGTAAGGGTACTGTGGAATCTTTCTACTTGTCCGTTAGTCGTGCTATGGGCGGGTGGGGTGGTGTAGATTTCGACGCCAAAGTGATTTTTTAGTATTGATTAAATGGTTTCCGAATTCAACGATCTCTCATTGTCACAGACCAACACCTTAGTATTTCTGTAAAAATTTAGAAGTTCGTATATGGATTCTTTAACATCAACTATGGCTCTAGATTTGATTGGAAATACTATTGCAAACTTTGAGAACTTGTCTATTGATGTTAGGAAATGTGTTTTATCAGTGGAGTAAATGTCGACATGAAGGATTTCTCCCGGATATTCAGGTAAAGGAGTCGATTCTATTTCTGGGTTTGGGGGATGGCGTTGGTATTTGGCCTCGTGACATATCTTGCAATTAGAAATTATTTCTTTCAAAATTTTCCGTATTTCCGGGAAATAATAACTTTCAAGGACCTGTTCCTGGTTTTCACGGAGTGAGCGATGAGCTCGGTTATGTTCGGTTTGAAGAATCTCGCGCTGGTCATCTTTGTTGAAGACGTCTATTACCTGTTTGGTGGTATGACGGAATTTGGCGGCCGGATATGCCGTGACCAGTTCATCTTGAATCTTTGGAAGGACGGGCAATTCACACTGCAAGCCGTTCACAACATTTGGGTTGACACATTGTTTTATAGTTTTCATCAGTTCTCCTACATTATTGAACGATATTCGGTGCCTCATTCGGGATTTAAATAAAATTTTCGAGCTAAGTACTGTGTGATTTCCTTCTTCAAGGACTATTTGATTCCGAAAACAATTTATGGGGTTCTTTACAGTGGGAATTGTTTGAGACAGCGACTCTTCACTATTCGCAGCCATGCTTGCCGAGTCCATGTCATGGTCTAATGTATTTATATGTTGTCGGGAGAGGGCGTCCGCGACGAAGTTTTCCTTACCAGGCTTGTAAAGAAACTGCGGTGAAAATTCCTCAACAAAGGCACGCCATCTTTTCATTTTCGCGTTCGGATTTTTATCGGATAAAACGAATGTGAGTGCTTGATGGTCGGTGTAAATATTCAAATTCTTTACGCCATACAAATAGTTACGCAGCTTTTGTAGAGCCCATATATTGCCAGCAGTTCTCTCTCGTTGGTAGTGTAGTTTTCTTCGGTTGAGGAGAGGGTCCTGGAAATCATTGGGATAGGTCTTCCATTCTGTGACAGAACGGCGCCTATGGCATAAGAAGAGGCATCTGTAGTAAGATCAAATGTTTGTTTGTAATCAGGATAAAGAAGCAATACGTCTTCTGATGCAAGGATTTTTTTAATCTTATTAAATGCGTTAAGTGGTTCTTCATCAAGAGTAATTTGAATTTTCTTTGACCGATTAGCGCCTATATTACCGTTTTCCCCCCTTAGGTACTTCGTTAGAGGTTTTGCAATCGGGGCATAGTCCTTTATACACAGTCGATAATATCCTGCTAATCCTAGGAATGAACGCAAAGCTCGTAACGATTTTGGAATCGAAAATTCTAAAATGACTTTGACTTTGTCGGGGCATGTTTTGATTCCCTCTTTTGATACGGTAAAGCCCAGAAATTCGACACTTTCCTGAAAGAACTTGGATGTCTCAGGGGAAACGCGCATATTGGCATCGAAAAGTTTTGTCAGGATTTGATCAATGTCCTTACCGTGTTGTTCGGCAGTTTGTGAGAAAATGATAACATCGTCTAAGTAAACATGACACGTTTTCCCAATTTCATCCCTAAGGACATCATCAATGGCTCTCTGGAAAATGCTAGGAGCATTTTTTAGACCAAAGGGGAGCCTACAAAACTCGTACTTTCCGTTGTTGACCGAGAAAGCCGTTTTCTCTCTATCCTTTTCTGCGAGTTTGATTTGGTGAAATCCTGATTTGAGGTCTATTGTGGAGAAAAACGTTGCACTTCCCATGTTTGCTAAAATCACAGAAGTGTCTGGTATTGGATATTTATCACTTATTGTC
This sequence comes from Rhagoletis pomonella, assembly GCF_013731165.1. Classification (NCBI taxonomy): domain Eukaryota; kingdom Metazoa; phylum Arthropoda; class Insecta; order Diptera; family Tephritidae; genus Rhagoletis; species Rhagoletis pomonella. Next base: position 28,099 of record NW_023459852.1, on the reverse strand, counting down.
TTGGTGTTTAGCTTCCTAAAGTCAATTACGAGTCGTGATCTCTTGTTGCCTTTTTCGTCTAAAGCTTTCTTATCTACAACCCAAATTGGATTGTTATAAGGGGAACGGGATGGTCTAATGATTCCGTCACGCAACAGATCTGATATCTCCTTATTGACAAATTCCGCAGAGGCAATGGGGTACGGGTAACTTTTGGAGTAGACGGGTAAATCGTCCACGGTCCTTATCGTACCTACAATGCTGGTATTGTAGGGCAGCGCTTCATCTGGATCGGCGAAAACTTTAGCATGATGCTTTAGCAATGTAGAGATATCAATACTGTCCTTGCTTGTTCCCGATTTAGTTTCTATTAATTTGTTAACGTCCGAGCAGTAGTAGTACAAGAGTTTTTCCTTTCCACCATCATAACTCAACGTACCACTCTTTAGGTCAATACTACCATTTACTTCCTTTAATAAGTCGAATCCTATAATGCCGTCAAAGGTCTTCAAACTGGGTAGGACAAAGAATTCAACATTCTTATTTAATATATTTATTGTACATTTTTTTTAATTATATCGGTACCGTGGATGGTGACAGTGAAAGGGTTATTCACAGGTTTTATTCCATTTAGAGCGTTAAGGTGTTTCACATAGCTCTTTGCAGCACCGGTGTCGACTACAAATCTTATTCCTCTTCCCCCAAGTGTCCTTTCGACATAGGGCAAGAGGGACTTAGTCCTAAAAAATTAACGTCGTCTTTCGGTCCGTCCAGGTCATATTCGGCACTCTTAGGTTCCATGTCATGATAATAGTCATCATACCCGGTATCACTCCAGTATTCACCTTCCGGTTCGTATTGGTCTTGGGTGATATTGTTGATACGCTGTACCTTTTGTATTGGCAGCTGATCACTTCCATGCGGTCTTTTTTCAGCTTTTTCTTTATTCAGGCCTGTTGATATAGGCTGATCGCGATTGAATATTCCGCCCGTGTTACTGTCATCCGGACGAGTTACCTTAGGGTAAGCTCCTTGATTACGGTACCTATCGTCATTTCCGTGGAGTTGTTAGGGTCTGTTCTGTCTGAAGCGGGAGTACGACGGATCTATGTCCATTGGTACTGGAGTTTGCTGAGTTCGAGTTTGTCCTCGTTGGTCTTGGGAGAATATACGGTAGTGGGGTGAATAATAATAAGATCTAAGTTATGGGATGCCTGTCTGTTAAAGGAACTTGCAAACATTGATCTGGCTTGGTTCGCTTCCAGTTCCTGCGCTAGGGCAAGTGCTGACGGCAGATCAGCGGGTCTACAGGAGAACAGAACATCGCACAAAGTGCGATTGAGTCCCGAGATGAACACGCGAAGTGCATCATCCCGATATTTCTTATTAAGTGATCCTATCAGCGTGGTGTTCTCACCGTGAGTCATGATTGTTTTATTGACTATCAGAGTCAACTTTCTCTCCACTGCATCATAGAACTCCACTACTGATGATTTTCCTTGTCTAAGGGTCGATAACTCCTGTTCAATTAAGTAAATTGGTCTTTTGTCTGCATAGGCAAAGTCTAGTCGAGAAATGATAGCGTGAAAATTTAAGACTGTATTGAAAGAGGATAAAACACTATCTGCGGCTCCTACTACTTTATTTCGGATTATGCCTACCGCTTGGTAGTGTTTTGAGCTACCGGGATACGCTTCGAACACTCTATAAGCAGTATGAGCTGCTTGTCTCCAAGACACATAACGGGTCGCGTCGCCTTTGAATTCCGGCAAGGTTTTCACAAGGTCCAAGGATCCGTCACATGGTATTCCGGGTTGAATAGTCACCGGTTCGTATTGGGTAACACGAACTGGTGACTCGATCATTGCTAACCTGTTTGTCAGTTCGTCAACCCGAGACTGAAATTCCCTCCGGGAATGCTCTGTCGCAGTACGAATGGCAGTATTAAGAAGAGCTTCCAGAGTTTGTGCGTCCATATTTAATTTTTTCTAAGTCAGTTAAGTGTTAAATGGATACAGGGATTTCCCTTTCTAACCGTTACCCACCTTTACAAAATGTATTTATTATTTAAGAATTGTCAAAAAGGATAGTAAAACTTTTTAAACAAAGTTAGCTGCTAAAATCACTCTACTCACATGAAAATTTCCATATCCCGATAAGCTATGTCACTAAATAAGGTATGATAAGGCAGCAGCACGATGATTCCTCAGGTGGTGTTCCAGCAGCAGGAAGACAGGATTACGATGATTAGGATGCTTTATTTTTTAGAGCATTGGCTCTACACTTTTTCCCACTAGTTATGTGGTGTATTAATTTTTAAACTCTATCTTTTCAAATTGTTAAAAAACTTCATAAATGTTCACGGTGTTTGCGTAATAAATTGTTCGCGGCTCACTGTTTATACAGTGGTTAACTTTCCCGCAATTGTCGAAAAAACTTCATAAATGTTCACGGTGTTTATAATTAAAATGTTTTGTTGCGTAATAAATTGTTCCCGGCTCACTGTTTATACAGTGGTTGACTTTCCCGCAATTGTCGAGTGGATTCGAACCACGGCCACGCACAGGATTTGTCCTTTATAAGGATAACACAAGAACTGCACTGTGGCACCACGTTGGGCGCCACTTATTAAAACACTTGGTCTGGTTTTAATGTTATTTTATTTCTCTTGTTTGCACAAGAGCAGCCGTTTGTATCGGTCGAGTTATTACAACTGGATTTGCTAACTAGAATATTGCGGCGACTACGCCTAAATACCTGACGCTTTCTTATCACCTACCAGTTGCTGCACATGTTTTGCCGTGTGACTTGCAAAATGCAATTCGGCAATTTTATCTTTTGCTGTTGGTTTTTCCGCTGCAGCGATGTTGTTGTTGTCACGCGCTACCTGGTCGACGCATCGTCATCAATATCGGTGGGAGAGTTGCTGCTACGCTATTTTCACACTCAAACCTGCCGACGCAAGCAATATCGGTGGAAGTGGAATGTTGACCGGATACGTGTTTACCGGTGTTAACTTATACATTTGTCTATATCTATCTCGATTCGTTTTGGCTGTTACAAACAACCGTGAACAAAATTAATATACCCTTGTGCACAAGTGCGCTCGGGTATAAAAACAATACTTGAGGGGCACCGTATTCTAACACAGAGGAATTCAACATCATCTGAACCTGTGAACACAACTTTTGCAGAGGAAAAGTCGGTCTGAACAGCTATTAAAACATCCCCGCCTTTTCTATCTAAGCGATCATTTCTAAATATTTCATACTTACTACACAATATTTCACTATTAAACACATTCGGTTTTAGCCAAGTTTCAGTTAAAACCAAAATTTCATAATTTAAATCAAAAGACTTTAAGTACAGCTCGGTTAATTTTGTATTTTGACCTCTAACACTTTGGCAATAAATATTGAAAAAAAATTACTTATAAGTTTTTTGATCCTGAGGAGGGAATTTGAACAGTATTTTCATTCCGAGCTCGAGGTTTAAACTCAAACTCTCGAACTAAAGCACCATTGGGCCAGAATGTTTTGAAAATGGTCGGCGGAAATATCAATTTTGAAAGAAGATATGCTTCTTTCATATGAAAAATTAAATTTTCTAATAGCTATGTGCCGGGGATTAAGCTTTGGTGTTATATAAGACTTAACATCTTCTACTGAGGTTTCACTATTGCGTTGTTATGTATGTACGGTTGTGTATGTATGTATGGTGGGGTATATATGTTCGGTGGAGTACGTACTTATGTACTCTATCGTGCTATGTTTTATTGTATCGTAGTCAATGTTACGTTACAAAATATCTGTTTTCATATATTTGAAAGTGACGATAAGTAATTATTGCGTTTTTTAGTATAAAAATGTATATCTGTATGTACCAGGCAACAGCATG
>NW_023459852.1:7513-24213 GCF_013731165.1 Rhagoletis pomonella | reverse complement strand
ATGAGTATAAAATAAACAAATCGACTGTTATCAGAATTATTCAAAATCAAAGATAAAAGTAAAGATAAAAAAATATAGGTGTCGGACTTGAGAAACGGCAAACTTTAAAACAGTGCGAGTACCCAAAAAGGAATTACACAAATGGTTTCGTTTTAAGAGAAAGTACTGTGTTCTCATATCTGTCCAATTTGTGAAAGCTAAAGTCTGCAATTTACTTAAAAATAACCAACTGAATATTTTGCCAGACAGGACATATATTGCTAATGGGTATTGACCATTCCTCGCTTGAACAAATGCATCTGGGGCGTAAAAAGATTTTATTCTTCTTCTTATTTGGCGCTATAACCGCCTACGCGATTTTGTTCGAGTCCAAAACTATACGCTGGTCAAGTGAAGCCAAGCCCTTTTCCACTTAGTCCTTCCATCGCAGTGGGGCCTTCTTCTTCCACCATCGCGACCCGCGTTGAATACTTTTAGAGCTGGAGCACTTCTTTCCATTCGTTCGACATGACAATGCCAGCGTAGCCGTTGTATTTTGGTTCGCTGCACTATGTCCATGTCATTGTAAAGCTCATACAGCTCACGTTCCATCGTCTGCGGTACTTGCCGTCGCCAATGCGTAAAGGCCCATAAATCTTTCGCATAATCTTTCTCTCGAAAACTCGAGGAGCCGTCTCATCAGATGTTTTTATTGATCATGCGTTCGCGCCATAAACCAGCACAGGCATGATGAGTGACTTATTGAGTAAGATTTTTGTATGGCTAGAGGACTTTACTTCTCAATTGCCTACTCAGTGCGACGTAGCACTTATTGGCAAGAGTGATTCGGCGTTGAATTTCGCTGCTGACATTATTATTGGTGTTAATGTTGGTTCCCAAGTAAAGGAAATGCTCTGCTTTCTCGAAATTATAACTGTCAACGGTGACGTGGTGCCAAGGCGCGAATGCGTTGACTGTTTGTGTGATGACAGGAGATACTTCGTTTTGTCCTCGGCCACAACCAGACCCACACGCTTTACTTCTCGTCCCTTATTCGCAACAATAATGTCGATGTCGTCGGCATACGCCAGCAATTGTGCGCTCTTGTGAAGTATTGTGGCTGAGCGGTTCAGTTCTGCGACTCTTAGATTAAAGTCACACCCGAAAGGGAGTCACCTTCTCTCAAACCTCGACTAGTATCAAACGGCTCGGGGAGGTAATCCTCAATTCTGGTGGTATTGCTCAACGTTATTTTACACAGCCATATTAGTTTCGCGGGGATACGAAATTGAGTCAACGCGAAATAAAGAGAACTTCTTTTCGTGCTGTCGAAAGCGGCTTTGGAATCGACAAATAGAAGGCATGCGTCGACCCTATTCTCACGGGTCTTTTCCAAGATTTAGTGTATTACGAATACGAGATCTATGCTGCACACTTGAATTCGGCTGACAGGCCGTAAGCTCCAACAGATTTATTACTTTTCATCAGCATAATGGCCATTCGTACCTCGTCATAGTTAGGCGCTGGGACATCGACTCCATCGTCATCGACTGGGGGCTCGGCTTCGTCTTCTTCACTGCTTTCAGTGCTGCTGCCATTCAAAAGGGTCGAAAAGTGTTCCCCCCATAATTTAAGTACGTTCTGGACATCAGTCACTAGGTCGCCTTAGTTATTCCTACAGGAGTCTTAAAATCTTCCGTTAGTTGCTCACGTCTCCGATAAAAATGTCGGGTGTTTTTTCTGTCCCTTTTCACTCTTGTATTTCGACCTCTCTCTTCTTATTGCGGCAAATATGTCTAGCTTACCTCTTTAGTTCCTTATAACGGTTCCACATGGCTCGCGTTGCGCCCGAGCGGAGCGTGATCCTGTTGGCGGCATGTTTTTTCTCTGCAGCTTCTTGACTCTCCTCATCGTACCAGTAATGAGCGGGAAATGTGGTTCCACTGCTCGCGTATGTCGGTTGTTGAAGACACAAAGTGCTCGATTTGGTTTCCCGTGTTTCGATCTCGAGACAGCCATTTAGCTTGATGGACGTTTTTATGCTAGAACCCAGTACTATATACTACCTAGTTTCGGTCCCCGGCGAAGCCGATCAGCCTGAGCTCATTATCAGACGTTTTGTCGTGGAGGCTGAATTTTCCGATAGTAGCGCCCAGGGCCGTAGCCAGAATTTTTTTTTGATAAAACTAAAATATTTCACACAAACAAAAAAAAAGTAAAATCGATAATCGCATGAGACTATTGCCTGAAAATTTTAAAATGCACTTAGTGGCATTGTGTTATTTTGATAAATGGCCGAGTTATCATAGTCAACTTATGTACAGTAGACTGCATCACTCCCATACAAAAAAAAAGTGGTACTGTTTTTCAACTGGAATTATAAAATTTTATATGTATAAAAATGTTGTGTTCGTATGTCACGGTCGTCAAAACTCGAGAACAGCTGAACCGATTTAAATAATTTTTTTGGTATTTTTTGGTATAATACCAGGATCAATGATATCACAAAAATTTGGAGGGTTGCCACCTATTTGAAACATTGTAAACCCAATTGTATTGATAAAATAAATGAATTGTTACAATATGGGTACCAAACTAAAGAGGTTTAAGAAATATAACTGTTATATGTGAATAACATAGAGTTGCCACCTATTTGAAAATTTATCTCAGTCAAAGGTATTTAACATATTTAACATATTTATTTAAGAAATGAGGCTGTATCTATAAGACTTTTGAGTCTTTTATAATACGTCAACAGGTTGTAAAATTAAATGTGTGTACAAAGTAAACTTAAAACTAACAATATATCAAATAGCAACAAAAAAATATTAATATTTGTATTTGATAAAATAAATGAAATATTACCATGTGGGTGTCAAACTAAAGAGTTTTGAGAAGGCTTACAGCCGAAAATATATTTGAGGAGGGTTACCACCTGTGTGAAAATTTAACTAAGTTACATTGATAAAATAAATGAAATATTACAATATGGGTATCAAATTAAAGAGGTTTAAGAAAGATTACTGTTTGAAGTATTTTTGAGGAGGGTTGCCACCTATTTTAAAATTTTAACTCAGTTAAATTGATAAAGTAAATGAACTATTGCTAAGTGGGTATCAAACTAAAGAGTTTTAAGAAGGCTTACAGTCGAAACTATTTTAAAGGAGGGTTGCCACCTGTTAAAAAATTTAGCACAGTTTAATTGATAAACTAAATGATATATTACAATATAGATATTTAAAGAGGTTTAAGAAAGATAACTGCTGGAAATATTTTTGAGAAAAATTGCCACCTCTTTGAAAATTTAAACTCAGTTAAATTGATAAAATAAATGAAATACTGCAATTTGGGTATCAAACTTTAGATTTTTAAGATGGCTTACAGCCGAAAATAGTTTTTGGGAGGGTTTCCACCTGTTTGATAATTAAACTCAATTTAATTGATCTAGGTATCAAATTAAAGAGAGTTTAAAAAGAAGACGTTTAAAAATACTTTTGAGGGTTGCCACCTATTTGAAAATTTTAACTCAGTTAAATTGATTAAATAAATAAAATATTACAATGTGGGTATCAAACTAAAGAGTTTTTAAAATTAATAAATTATTACAATATGGGTATCGAATTAAAGAGGTTTAAGAAAGACAACTGCTGGAAATAGCTTTAACGATGGTTGCCACCTATTTGAAAATTTAAACTCAGTCAAATTGATAAAATAAATGAGATATTGCCATGTGGGTATAAAATTAAATACGCTTAAAAATGATTTATGCTGGAAATAGTTTTGAGGAGGGTTGCCATCTATTTGAAAATTTTAACTCAGTTAAATTGATAAAGTAAATGAAATATTTCCCATTTGGATGTCAAACTAAAGGCTTTTAAGAAGGCTTACAATCGAAATTATGTTTCAGGAGGGTTGCCACCTGTTTGAAATTTAACTCAATTAAACTGACAAAATAAATAAAATTTTGCAATATGGGTACCAACCTAAAGGCATTTGAGAAATACTGATTTATAAATATTTTCAATAGGATCGTGCCCTATCTAAAAGTGAAGACTGCAAATATTGGAACTAAATGAAATGTCACATAATTGGTTCCAAACAAAAAGTGTTAGGGAAAGCTTTACTAGAGGTTTTTTATGTTTCCACTTATGAAAAGCCGAATAGTTTAAATGACGAAATAGTTTACAAAATCTTATCAAATGAAGTGATCGTATTATAATCGAAGAGTTGGTATACAAATTTCGCAATGTAAAAAATAATAAAAAACTACTGATACAAATAAATAAATAATTAAAACTATACCTAACGAAAACATAAAAATATCCCATGAAAGCCTTTTAAAAAATCCTTAATGAAAACCGAAAATTATTGTCACCATTCCCTAATATTATAAAATAGTTGACTTTTAATGATGAGCAATTTGAATAACGTTGGATAATATTATGATGATTATGGTTGTTATTCTGATGTCCTATTATATGCCCAATCAAACATTCACAAATTAAATCGTGAACAGGAGCTGCAGAACTGAACCACTCACGAACAATTTTTTATAAGGGCGTGTAAATTCTGGCGTATGCCAATAACATCGACACTATCGGCAACAAAATCCTCGAAGTCTCTCCTGCCTTTTCCAAGTTGGATAACGAAGCAAAGGGATCGGGTTTGGTGATCAACGAGGACAAGACGAAGTATCTCCTGCCATCAAATAAAGAGTCAGAGCATTCGCGCCTTGGCCCCACGTCACTGTTGCTAGTTGTAATTTCGAGAAAGTATACAATTTCCTTTAGTTAGGAACCAGCATAACTCCGATAATAATGTCGAAATCCAATGCCCAATTACTGTACAAGTGCTACTTTGGACTGACTAGGCAGTTCGGGAGTAAAGTTCTCTCTCGACGTACAAAAACCGCACTCTATAAGTCACTCATCATGCCCGTGTTGGTATATGGCGCAGAAGAATGGACAATAACAACATCCGATAAGCAGGTCTTGGAGTATTCCAGAGAAAGATCTTACGGAAGATTTATAGATCAAATAAAATAAACGTTTGCTTCACGTTACACCTCACGAAGGCTTTTTGATAATTAAGAGAATAAAATAAAAATTAAACAAAATAAAATCTTAAATTTCATGTTCCGTCTGATGGGGATTGAACTCGGTCAGCCTTGGTAGCAACCAATTGAATGAAGCATCTTTGCACACTCGGCTATAGCCATACATGTAAAAGTGCTTTCAAATGTTTAGTTTGAATCAACACCACATATCACTGCGTTGATGTCGTCAGCAGTGTTGCCAGAACTTTTTGGGCCGACCGGCTAGATTGGCAAAAAAAAGCGGCTAAAAACGGCTAAAATGTTTTAGTGAAAATCCATATGCTTTATTTAAATAAATCGCAAGAAACGAAAGACTAATTAACACCATTAATTTATATCGAGTGTATATTCCTCATCATCAAATGAATCACTATTGTATATATCACCTGAATTCATTAACTTTAAGAGATCGTCATCTACAGTAAAATTATGGCAGCATTTTTCTTCACGTTTTAAACCGTATCTTATATATAAAATAGCGTTTAACGTTTTAACACACATTGGATTTCTTTGCTTAGTTTTTATTATATTCATTGAACTAAATATTCGCTCTACTTCTGCATTACTTATAGGCAAAACAAGAAAACTAAAAACTAGGTTGCAAAGGTCAGCAAAAGGGTTTTCTCCTAGGGCATTTCGAAATTGATAAACTTCGGCCCAAAAATTTACAGTTGAGTCTAAATTACTCCAGGTATGTAACGTTAACCGTTGCTATTGCATCTCTATGGATGTTATTTCGTCGGCGTTATATTTGTGTTTTTGAACAAATACTTTTGGTTTAATTACTCTTAATGCATTTCCAACCGAAAAAAGTATTTTTTTTTTAGTGTGGCAATATTTGTAGGGAGGCGTTGGCGTAATTCCTTTATTAAAGTGATAATAAAATAGCGACCATTTTCTCGAATTATTTTCTCGGCTTCGTGGTCAAAAGCGTTTGTGCTTACTTTTGTTTTTAAATACTCTTCAAAACTGTGATAAAACTGAGGAAATGGAGCAAGGTATGGTTCCAACGGGGAGCATATAGGATCAAATGTGTCCGCGCTAATAACCACAAGGGAGCATAGATGCGAAAGTAAAACATTGAGTTCATTAAAAATCTTCATTGGGTCTGCATTATTGCTTTCGAACAACTTATTTACTTTTTGCACCTGAAAATTAGGCAAATAGTAAAATCGGCTAAAAACGGCTAACTTTTTTTTACAAACCGGCTAACAAATCGGCTGCCGGCTAGATCGAATTTTCTCCGGCTAGTTGCTATCAAAACCGGCTAAATCTAGCCGGAAAACGGCTAAAATGGCAACGCTGGTCGTCAGTTCATGAGGTTCGCTCTCGCTCTCTCTCTCTGAGAGACACCCTTATGCCTAAGTCTTATAGGTCAAATAAAATAAGGCTTACATAATCTCTTATAATAAGGCATCACATGGAGTATAGTAACCTTATTGAAAGGCTTATAGATCATGTAAAAAAAACGTTGCAAGCAACGCCGCTGGCGTATTGCTTATTTCTTACAACTGCTTACACCATTGTTTGCTGGGAGGAATAATTTTGAGTAAATATTAAGGCGAAAAAACTGAGTTGTATTAAAGATAAATTTAGTTGAATAACGCTCTTTCTTTTTTACTCACAAAAGAGAAAATTGAAATTGATTGCTCTTGAATTTAGTTGAAGGTAAGAGGAATATGCCACAGCAAAGCGTGGCAGGGTACAGCTAGTCTATTATATTTAAGGCTTCCTACAAAATATTTCGCAAAAATTTTAAGATTTACGTGAGCTGGAAGTCTTAAAAAATACTAGGTTTGGTAATCCCGCCGGAAAAACCGCAACTATTTTTGGTGATGCAGTCTAAAGTACAGTAGTCGAAAATTTTATAGCCGCACCAAATTTTCCCAAGTTTTAAAATATTATTTTGGTTGTTATTTAATTTTGGTTAGTTTTTTTATAGTTCATTCTTTAACAACATCCGTATAAATACAAGTTTAAAGGCAGTGCCACACGATTGGGTATGTGACAAAATTTGGTGCAAATCGTATCCCAAATATTTTTCTTTATCCCAATCACGAAAATTAATTTGTTGAAATTTTTCAGTAGAACATCACTGTATTGTACCAATCTTTTGACTACAAAAAAAAATATTCCCATTTTTTTTATTTTGTACCAATAGCCCAATATAAAAATATATCAATCTGTACAAATGTACGAATCGAGTGCCACTGTCTTAAAAACGTATGCAATTAAAATAAAAAAAAATCAACTAATTTTCGTTAAACTTTCGAGTTTTTTAATTAGATTCTGAGTATGCAGTTTTTTAGCCCATTGAATTCCAGTAGAATAAAGTAAAAGTTTCAAATAGCTGAAAACTACGAATGATTTTTTAGAATTTTTAAAAAAGCTCGAAATTTGTACGAAAGTTTGTTGAATCTTTTTTTAATCTTGCACAGATTTGGAAAATTGGAGTTGCACGGGTTTTGTTAAAGAATGAACTATATTTTTATTAAAAAAAATTACCAAAATTAAATAACAACGAAAATGATACGTTAAAACTTGGCAAAAAGTGGTTCGGCTATAATTTTTTGACCATTGTATATATTTTTTTTAATCCTTAATTTGATATGCACATTGTACATAAAGGAGGTACTTACCAAAATTAAAAAATATATGCCTTTTTGCCTTTTTCAAAGCTCATTTTGCCTTTTTCCAAGTTTTCAGTGCATTAAAATAATACATTTCTACATTTCGGGGGGGTCAGAACACCTACAACCGACATGACCAAGCCAGCGGAGCCGCTGTATTTTAATTCGCTGCACTATGTCCATGTCGTTGTAAAGCTCATACAGCTCATCATTCCATCGTCTGCGGTACTCGCCGTCGCCAACGCGTAGAGGCGCGTAAATCTTCCGCAAAATCTTTCTCTGAAACACTCCAAGGGCCGCCTCATCGGATGTTGTCATTGTCCATGCTTCTGCGCCATATACCAGCACGGGCATGATGAGTGACGTACGTCGAGAGAGGACTTTACTCCTAAATTGCCTACTCGGTCCAAAGTAGCACTTGTTGGCAAGAGTGATTCTGCGTTGGATTTCAATGCTGACATTATTATCGGTGTTAATGCTGGTTCCCAAGTAAACGAAATTCTCTAGTTTCTCGAAATTGTAACTGTCAACAGTGATGTGGGTGCCAAGGCGCGAATGTGCTGACTGTTTCTTATACAACTATACAACTTGGAAAAGGCAGAACAGACTTCGCGGTTTTTGTTACCGATGATGTCGATGTCATCGGCATAAGCCAGCAATTGCACGCTCTTGTAGTAAATTGTTCCTGAGCGGTTTAGTTCTGCAGCTCTTATTATCTTCTCCAACAGCAGATTAAAGAAGTCTCATGAAAGGGAGTCGCCCTCTCTGAAACCCCGTTTTGTGGCGAACGGCACGGAGAGGTCTTTCCCAATTCTGACGGAGCTGGTGGTATTGCTCAACGTCATTTTACACAGCCGGATGAGTTTTGAGGGGATGCCAAATTCAGACATAGCGGCGTATAGGCAACTCCTTTTAGTGCTGTCAAAAGCGGCTTTAAAGTCGACAAATAGGTGGTGAGTGTCGATCCTTTTCTCGCGGGTCTTTTCCACGATTTGGCGTATTGTGAATACCTGGTATATGGTAGATTTGCCAGGTCTAAAGCCACACTGATAAGGTCCAATCAGTTCATTGACGGTGGGCTTCAGTCTCTCACACAATACGCTCGATAAGACCTTGTAACCTATGCTTAGAAGGCTGATCCCGCGGTAGTTGGCGCGAATGGCGGGGTCCCCTTTCTTGTGGATTGGGCACAGCACACTTAAATTCCAGACGTCGGCATGCGTTCATCTGACCATACTCTGCACAAGAGTTGATGCATGAACCTTATCAACTCCACGCCGCCGTACTTGAATAGCTCAGCTGGTAGGCTGTCAGCTCCAGCAGCTTTGTTGTTTTTCAGCCGCGTTATTGCTATACGTACCTCGTCATAGTCAGGCGGTGGAACATTGACTCCGTCATCATCGACTGCGGGCTCGGGTTCTTCTTATCCACAATTTTCCGTGCTGCTACCATTTAGTAGGGCGGAAAAGTGTTCCCTCCATAATTTAAGAACGCTGTGGACATCAGTTACTAGGTCGCCATTATTGTTCTTACAGGAGTCCGCCCCGGTCTTGAAACCTTCCGTAAGTCGCCTAACTTTCTGGTAAAATTTTCGGGCATCCTTCCTGTCGGCCAGCATTTCAAGCTCTTCGCACTCACGTATTTCGGCCTCTCTCTTGTTATTGCGGCAAATACGTTTCGCTTCCCTCTTCAGATCCCTATAGTGGTCCCACATAGCGCGCGTGGCGCCCGATCGCAGCGTGGCACTGTAGGCGGCACCTTTTTTTCTCTGCAGCTTCCTGACACTCCTCATCGTACCAGTTGTTCTTTCGGGCTCGCTGAAATCCGACTACTTCTTCGGCGGCAGGACTTAATGAGCGGGAAATGTGGTTCCACTGCTCGCATGTATCGGTTTGTTGAAAAGTGCTCTCTGAGAGCAGGTGTGAGAGTCGAGTAGCGAAAGCGCTGGCTGTCTGTTGTGATTGCAGCTTTTCGACGTTAAGCTTTCCTTGCATATATGGGCGCACATTTTTTGCTGCACAGAGGCGGGTGCGTATCTTGGCTGCAACAAGATAGTGGTCCGAGTCGATGTTTGGGCCTCGGAGTGTGCGTACGTCTAAAACACTGGAAGCGTGCCTTCCGTCTATCACAACATGATCGATTTGGTTTCTCGTTTTTCGATCCGGAGACAGCCACGTAGTTTGATGGATCTTTTTATGCTTGAACCTAGTACTGCATACTACCATGTTTCGGGCCCCGGCGAAGTCGATCAGCCTCAATCCGTTATCGGACGTTTCGTCGTGAAGGCTGAATTTTCCGACGGTGGTTCCAAAGATCCCTTCCTTGCCCACCCTGGCATTGAAGTCGCCAAGCACGATTTTGATATCATGACGGGGGCAGCGCTCATAGAAGAGGTCCTTGGATGCCTCATCCTTCTCTTCCATCGGGGCATAGGCGCAGATGAGCGAGATGTTGAAGAATCTCGCTTTGATGCGGATTGTGGCTAGACGCTCGTCCACCGGGGTGAACGACAGTACTCGGCGACCGAGTTTCTCTCCCACCACAAATCCAACACCGAATTTGCGCTCCTTTACGTGGCAACTGTAGTAGACGTCGCAAGGCCCCAGACATTGCTTGCCTTGCCCCGTCCAACGCATTTCTTGGATGGCGGTGATGTCAGCTTTTGGTCCTTACGAGAACATCAACCAGCCGGGCAGAGGCACCTTCCCCATTAAGGGTCCGGACATTCCAGGTGCTTGCCCTCAAATCGTAGTGCTTTAAACGTTTGCCGTGGTCGTCATCATAAGGAGGGGTCTCATCCGAGGCTTTGCATTGCTTCTTCACTGGAAGTGGTTTTTACGTGGCGGGTCCCAAGCCCAGCGCACAACCCATTGCTGGGACGGGGGTGGTTTCGCAACCAAATACACGTTTATATAGCGAGCCGCTTGTGAACAGACGCTGCAGACTTCAACAGAAATACCATATACATATATAAACTGAGATGAAATACCTTAAGAGCCAGTTTCGCGAAAGCAATTTAAGTGAAGAATTATTTTTTTCCACCAGGTTCTATATTAAATTCTAATAAAAAAATAAATTTTCATTAAATTGCTTTCATGAAACTGGCTTTTAAGGTATTTCGACAGATGGTGATTTGAGATTTACCACTGCACAACTCAACCCTGGTTTCTTCGAATGAAGCTTTAGCGCATAATAATATTGGCAAATGACATCCATTGGGCCAATCGTAACACACGAGAGTTCGATATACGCAATGGTGCAACAGGTCGATTTAGTCTGACATTTACGCCACCTTTTCTCACTTGTCGATTTTTAGTAATAACTCGACCTCACCACCACCTGGAAGCTCTCTTTTGCTATTGGACTGCCTTTACCGTTTTCAATACATGTTTTGAGTATTCGCCAAATCGGATCATAAAAAAGATTTTTAGTGATAACTCAACTCCAGCGCCAACTAGCGGATTAAACTGTGAAACTAAACTATCCAGAGACCCACTCAAACACACACACAAAACTTTGTTAAAATCCCCCCAGCCATTTAGGATTTCACTCACATATAAACCTACAAAAGAATTATATACACATTCAAAGATAATTAAAAGTCAGTACGTTTGTACTTTTCCACGCCTCCTTTTTAAAGAGCCCATTTTTCTCAATGAGTATGGGATTAATTTCATATATCTCTATACGAAGTGTTCCAGTACTGTACCATGAACACTTCCAGAAATATGCAGTATGAAATTCGGCTTGTACGGTAGGTGCCACGCCCCCTTTTCCAATAGCTCCATATTTTCTCCATGACTATGCGATTAATTTCATATATCACCACACCAAGTTCCAGTACTCTACCTGGAACAATTCTAGAGATATGCAATAAAAACAAATTCGACTTGTATGGGAGGTGCCACGCACGTTTAAAGTTCCAGTACTCTACCATGAGCACTTCCAGAGATACTTATTATGAAAAATTCGGTTTGTATAGGAGGTGCCACGCCCTTTTCCAACAACTCCAATTTTTCTCCATGAGTATGTGATTGCTTTCATATATTTCCGTACCAAGGTCAAAAATTTTACCATGAACGCTTCCAGAAATAGGGAGTATGAAAAATTCGGTTTGTATGGGAAGTGCCACGCGCCCTTTTCAAATACCTCCAATTTTTATCCAAGAGTATGGGATTGATTTCATATATCTACATACCAAGTACCAATACTCTTTCATAAATACTTCCGAGATATGCAGTATGAAAAATTCTATTTGAAATAGAGGTGCCACGCCCTCTTTTCCAATAGGTCCAATTTTTCTCCAAGAGTATGCGATCGATTTCATTTGGGCCAATCCCAAATTCCAGTACTCTACCATGAATACAGTATATTTTGCTTAGCTGCACATCCTTCTTTGCAAGAAAAACTTGTGCACGTAACCGAAAAAGGCACTTAAGCGAATTTTCTTTACTACTTCAATGAGGAAGGTATCCGAATCCATATGAAACCAAATATTGGCGGAGCACTTACCATGTAGAAATTACTGCAAGCAAAATTTTTACCGAATGTTATCTAATTATCTATATAACTACATAAATTGATAGCCATTTTCGTTGTTCTGCGAGATGAGCAAAATAAATAAAAGGTTGTAAAATTAGGTAATTGTAGGGCCAGTGCAGGTAAACGTAATACTTTCATTGATAATTGATACTAGTCGCACAATTTCCAAGGCAGGTATCGCCAATGTGCAAGTATGTTGAATGCATCTATCGGAGCAGTTTCCTTATAAATGTTAAAAATAATTCTTTTGATGCGCATTTTGGGGTAGGTATCTTAAATGTGCACTTAAGCATAGAGGCAGCAAAGCAAAATATACTGTACTTCCAGAGATATGCAGTATGAAAAATTCGGTTTGTATGGGAGGGCTACTCCCCTCTTTTCCAATAGCTCAAATTTTACTCCAAGAGTATGCGATGGATTTCATATACATATCTCCATCCAAGAGTATGGGATTGATTTCATATATCTACATACCAAGTACCACTACTCTACCATAAATACTTCCAGAGATATGCAGTATGAAAAATTCGGTTTGAAAGGGAGTTGCCACGCCCCCTTTTCCGATAGCTCCAATTTTTTTCCAAGAGCATGCGATGGATTTCATATATCTCCATACCAAGTTCCAGAACTCTACCATGAACATTTCCAGAGATCGTATGGGAGGTTCCACGCCCCTTTTATATATGGAGATTGTTTTTAGCCGATAACCATCCTTTGAATGTCTGCAGCAGGTGCCCGAAATTTCAAAAAAACTGGTGCAGCCGTTCTCGAGCTTTATGATATACATAGATGAATAAGAGTTGTTGCTGTTAATATTGCGCTCACTTACGTACAAAAAAAAATAGCAGCAGGGTTTTTATGCATAATAATATAAATACATATGTATGTACATAAATATGCATATAAAACCCGTTGGCTATTTGTCTTAGCAATGCACAGTTGAGTAGTTCCGCTCAGCTCAACAGTTGGCAACTCTCCGCCATTTTTTCCAGCGGAAAATGTTTACTCTACCTGAACTCAACGTGTTGGGCTTATCCTAAACAGCTGATCGAAAAGACTTACGCCGCTTATATTAAATTTAACGCCGTTTCGTTAGGTGGCAGTTGCAAACAAATTTATTATATTTTATATTACTGATGTGATAAAATAACTACAATATTTTATAATAATACTACGTTTCTAAATATATGTTTTAAGATGTTTGCTATATTATTTTACACTGTTTAATTCATTGTAACATTGAAAGATTTTTTCAACACGGCGGCAGCTCGGCGCAACTATCTCTATTTGTTGCAATTTCTTTTGTTTACATTTATCAGCTGTTATTTGGCAGCATATTCATCAAGCCGTTTCTAAGACGTAATGGTTGAATTCAAGAGTTGCCAGCAATTTCGTAGCAGATGAGCTAAACAGCTACGTCTTATGAACGCGCCCATTATTTCCCCTTGAACTGTACATATATATATATTTTTTTTTTTAACATAAGAATCAACATTAACGTTAACATTAGCACGTGTGTACATATACAGGGTGCCCCAGAAGTATCCTGCCAAAATTGACGAGAAGGCAGGTGGGGTGGTTAACTCCCTGATAAGCAAAAATTTTTCAAGTAAAAGTGTCACCGTTTAAATTATTTTGAATTAAAGAAAAATCGTGTCTATTCATGTATTTACTTTAACTGCATCTACAAACAAGGCTATACTTAGTAAATTTTTTATGCAAAATACTTCCAGATAGTTGCTTCTCCATATTCAAATGCAATGTAGTTAAAGTATATTAAGGAACCATTATAAAATTATGGGATTTTTAACTTTTTGATATTTTTTCCCCAACTTTGACTATCTCTGGTGAAAAAAAAATGTACTGAGCTATTGTTAGATTTGATAGCCTTGTTTAAACAATAAGTAAGCAGTTTGATCTGTAATAATGTAATTTTATTGAAAGTATCGACTTAGCACATGTGCTTTTCGTGCTGAGAGAAAGAGAACAAGACATAAGCAATAGGAATGACAGTAGATTAGAATAACTCAAAAGCAAAATGTTAAGGAGTTGCCATCGCACTTTTAGTGTAGTGATTGATTCTGAACAGCATTTTTGAGGGTTTTTATTACTTGTTTTCAGTTTGTAAGAGACGATGCTTCTGATAAATAATTTGTATTTATATTCTTACATAATTCATGTATTTATTGTGGTATTTTTTTTTCTTTTTGGTTAAAATATAGATAAAATATTTATTTATTTGATTAATGCTCAGTTTTACATGGAATAATAAGTGTTGAAGTGAAGAAATAAATTGTTTTTTTTCGCTTAATATTGCCACACTGGATTTTTTATGCGATTTTTGAGAATTTTTACATGGAGGATCTGAATTTATTCGGTTTTTGAAAATGCTGGAACGTATCCTCTGTTGTATGAAAGTAAAGAACTTTTTTATGCGGATTTTTTTATGCACCTTTCTGAGGAACGCATGTACCGCATAAAAAAGACCTAAGTGTACTATGTTCATAGTATGTAGTATGTTAGAAGTGTATTTTGTCAATATTTTTTTGATAGAGCAATAATATTCATGGATTTCGGAAAGGTAATACTATTGTGTATAGACGATAAGCCTTATTACTCGTCACCGTAAAGTTTGCATGATTTTTAATATTTCTGGCATTAATTCACTTTTCAATTGTGTATTAATGTCAATGACAATATTTCTACAATTATTCCGACATTATCTCGCTTTTGGCGTTGACATTTGAATTGTGTATTAATGCCAATGACATTAATTCCATTGACATTATTTGAAAAAAAATGAGCAAAAACCGTTCGCAAAGAAATTTCAGAAAGTCAACGCTAGAATTCATATATTGCACTTGTTACATTAAAAAAAAAAACGCAAAAGCTGTCTTACATGGAAGGTCCTAGGTTAAGGCTTCTATCGGTGCTTTCACGAAACAGATTTGACAAGTGTATGATTTTACATATTTTATACATGCGAAAAATAGACGACTGTATGAATACTATATTGAAAAATTTCGCAGAATGTGTGTTGCCAGATTTTTAATGTTAAAATTGAAATGTATTTAAGGGATGGATTTATAAAAACGACATTAACAAAACATTTTTAAATAATCGTTTAACAAAAAATATGCCGAAAATATACTTTGTAGTTAAAATATGCGCTATACCTTTAAATATGCTATCATAACCAAAAATGGCGATACTATTCAAAAATATGGTTATTAGGTTAATGCATATTTTTTCTCCTCTAGTTCTCACTAATCCATTTTTTTTAGTTTTTTACTATTGGTTCTATTACTTATATCTAGGTCTTTTAGATCATTAGGCAATTGGTTAAACATTTTTATTTCTTTGATTCTACTATTTTTATTACTTACAGTTATATGTATTCTTGGAATACAATATTGACTACCAATTTTTATCCTTAGCACACCTTTTTTTAGAGCATAAGCAACTATTTTTTTTTTGTTATTAGCAATGAAAATTCTAAAACAGCGGACCACGCTAATGTATGTATATTAGGGTGGTTCAAAAACAGTAAAGTCGGAATTGTAATGCTCTCACCCCCTAGGATTGTATACCGCTATTTGTTTTTTTTTGAAATCAAAAAATATTTAGAGGTCGCTCAAAGCGCTCAAAGTTTTACATGTATTTATATACATATATTTATATGAAAAAAAAAACAACTTTTGGTAGAAATGGTACAGAATTCTGGAATGCTTATTTAACCATTTTTTAATACTAACGATTTTTTATTGGGCTCCTCATTGCATTTTTCGGGGTTTTTGGCGGACCTATAAATTATAGTAGCAATGAAAACATGGCTAAATAAACAATTGGTTGTTATTACTGGGGGTCTCCTGCAGATAACGATTCTTAAGAATTTGGGCGCTTTGAGCGACCTCGTAACTATTTTTTGATTTCAAAATAAAAATAGGGATATATTTTTTCGGTATAGAACAATCCTAGGGGGTGAGAGCACAAAAATTCCGACTTTACTTTTTCACATGCATTTTTGGGCCACCCTAATGTACATGCCTCAGCCTATGAAAAGATATTTTGCTCGAAGAGTCCAGATTTTGAGGAACGCTTGAAAGTATGTATATACATATGTATGTCTCATTTTTAGATACGTGATCCAGCACAAGAATTCACAAAAGGCGAGATTTTTGACTACTTCTTTATTACGGTATCACCAATGTTATCAGACATATTCCCTTGTTATTATAAGGTAAATAGTTTGCCCATTAATATTTTATATTTACTAGCTTAAATTAAATGTTTTTAGTTTGCGGCTGGTGAGCATCAATTCCTAGTGCGTCAATGCTTCGATCAATTAAAATATTTAGTTGACATTTGCAAAATGGAAATAAAAGTTCCACGATTTTCTAATGATTACCATTCAGCACTTTCTCACGTGAATATAGATAAGGTCTTAAAATACT
>NW_023459852.1:0-7413 GCF_013731165.1 Rhagoletis pomonella | reverse complement strand
AACCTGGGTAGCAGATAGAGCTAACGTCGAATTCCACTAAGCCTGGAGAGACTGCAGCATTTGTACATCCTATTCCAGTTACCGGGACCTGCAAGCGTCTACGTTTAAGGTGTAATTGTTGCGCCGCAAACTCCTTAATAAAGACGCCTGAGATCCGCTGTCCAAAAGTGCTCTGAGTTGTGGACAGTAGCCATTTTCTGAACGTACATTTATCTGAGCTGTAGCGAGCACTACATGGTCCTGTGATGTTGTTATTGTTGTGTCTTCATCGTAGGCACGAGCGTGGTGCGTTGCAATACTGATCGGATGCATGCCGTTATGTAACATAGTATGGTGTTTTTGATTACATTTTTGGCAGGTATATGCAGATGTACATTCGTTAAACCATTGACCAGCCTTTAGGCAATTCTGGCATAATTTATTCTTTTGAACGAAGTTGGGCAAAACATAAGAATGTGTTTACCTGAACAACTGCTGCATCGAGTGACGCCGCTAAGATGGCTGCGCACGGGTAGTGCTTGAGTTACCTTAGGTCCAAAATCCTTTTGTTTTTGCTTTGAGGTTGAGCCCATTGACACAAGGCCTTGTACACGACTATCCAGAAACTTCACAAGCTCATTGTAAGTTGGAATATGATTTGGCGATTCGAGTGTGATTTCCCAATTTCTGACAGTGCTGGGATCAAGTTTTTCAGTCACTAAAAACACCAGCCAGTCATCCCATTTAGAGGTTGGACACTCCAAATGCTCAAGCGCCCGAATGGCTTCAGAAACGCCGTTCAAAATTTTACGAATTGATGCAGCCGATTCGGTTTAAAGTATCGGCATAAAGTATCCCATGCAATGAAGAAGTTGCTGTCAATCACAGAGATATTCTTCAGCAGAGTTTCTGCTTCGCCATTCGTACTGATCTTTAGGTAATGCAAGCGCTGCACATTCGACAAGGACTTGTCACCAATTATCAACGTCGTGGACATGTCTTTAAATTGCAACCAGCCCTGCAGCTTGCCATCGAACTTAGGTAGTTCAATTTTAGGCAAAATTGATATCGCGCACGCTGAGGAGTGCGGAAGTCGAACGGATGTCGTATCATGCCCAGCGATAGACAACTGCTCGATGGAGTCGTTAAGTTCACCGACAGCTTCGCAATAAGCAGTTTCTATTGCATCGAAATGACCATCTGCTAGCACATTTATCAACTGATTCTCGCTTTCCTCAGTAGGCTCGATATTGCGAACTTCATCATAATTCGCACTGTATTTGGCCCAGTAGTCTTCCAGCAAGTGCTTCCGCGCGACGAAGTAGCCTTTTGTCTGCTTTGTCTTGGATACCTTATTGGTGTTAATGGAGAAGTTTTGTATATATTTAGCTAGGGCTTCTTCATTCTTGAGCGCCATAACTGCTTGCCTCGGTGTGAGGTTATGTAGAATCTTGAGGGCGGAGAATCCCGATTCGAGTATATTATATATTACTCTGTTCCCCGCAAGGGATGCCAAATTTAATGTTAGATTTGATAGCCTTGTTTAAACAATAAGTAAGCAGTTTGATCTGTAATAATGTAATTTTATTGCAAGTATCGACTTAGCACATGTGCTTTTCGTGCTGAGAGAAAAAAGAACAAGACATAAGCAATAGGAATGACAGTAGATTAGAATAACACAAAAGCAAAATGTTAAGGAGTTGCCATCGCACTTTTAGTGTAGTGATTGATTCTGAACAGTGTGCAATGTGCGAAAAATCCGGATCAAATCGCCGATACTATGACGCTACGCCCAGAAAGCGCCGTAACTCGCGTGTGTTTGTTGGCGGTGTCAATTCTTGAATCGCCGCAATCTTGTCAGGATCGGTGTAAATCCCTTCTTCGCTCACCACATGACCCAGGTATTTCAAACTCTTTTTTGAAAAACTCACACTTCTCTGGGTTGATCTTGAGGTTCGCCTGTCGCAATCGTCGAAACACTTCTTTCAAGTGTTCCATGTGTTGGCCTAGCGTCGCACTCGTGATAAGAATATCGTCCAGATACGCAAACGCGTGCGGTTCCAATTCTGCTCCGATGACTTTGTCCAGTGGCCGTTGAAACGTCGCAGGCGCTGAATGTAGCCCGAACGGCATTACGCGTACTCCTTACTACTCTCTTCCATCGGGATTTGCCAGAACCCATTCTTCAAGTCGAGGCTGCTAATGAATTTAGCGCTTCTCAGGCGGTCTAAAATATGTTGGATTCGTGGAAGTGGGTACGCATCCGGTACCGATCGCGAGTTAAGTTGCCGATAGTCCACGCAAAGTCTCCACTTTCCATTTTTCTTCTTTACGATCACGATTGGCGCGCTGTGTGGGCTATGGGAAGGCTCGATGCACTGCTTCTCTATTAACTCGTCGATCTCCCTGTTTATTACCTCCTGCATTTTCGGGTTCTTGGGAAAGTAGCGTTGTTTTATTGGTCGATCATCCCGCATTACAATCTTATGGGCGGCGATGTTAGTCGTACCCGTTATATTCTCGAATGCGAGCAATTCCTTCTTCAAGAAATTTTTGACTTCCGTCGTATCCTCGGTGGATGTGGGTTGTTCATTTGCAGCCTTTTCGCCTTCCTCAGCTCTCTCTACTTCGCGCACCTCTAACATCGTGGTACATGCAGCCTTCGTTCGAATGTCGTCCTCTGCCTTCATCGTCAATGTCTGCCCTCCGCAGCTCACTGTTATGTTGGCCTTTGCCAGGTAGTCAGTCCCAAGGAGCATATCATCGACTAAACCTGGTAGGACGAGTAACTCGCTCCTATGCTCTTGATCGCCCACCTTTACTACCGCCTCTATCGCTTCTGTGACCGCTATTGGTCTGCCATCTCCCATCACCACTCTTTTGTTCACTCTTCGTGACCGCTCGATTCCCAGGGTGTTCGCTGCTCTAATGCTTACAAAACTTCTTGTTGCTCCCGTATCAACCGCTGCTATTACTGCTCTACCATCCACTGTTGCTCTGGCGATTACTCGCCCTTCCGCTTGCTTAAGAATTGGTGTTACATTGACTGGGGTTGCATTACTGAAGACCCCACTCTTCGTCGCGAATGGGGTCCTTGGCCGTTTCCCTGTTTCCCACGGCAACAGTCTGAAGTTCGAATGTTCCGCCGACCACATGTCCAACAGAATTGCTGGATATTGTTGCGACATTCGTAGGTGAAATGTCCGTCCTCGCCGCATCGTCTGCACGCCGTTCGTGGGTTTACTCGGCTAGATTCTTCGCTTTTACGTCCCGTAGGTGGCGCATAATCGCCTCTATAGTGCCGTCTCGCGCGCTCTCTTTTCTGCTGATCTCGGATAGTGTAGTTGCGCTCTTCATTTCGTCTCGGGGTTATTGCGCGGGGCAATGCTCGTTGCGACTCCTTCTCTGCTACAATATTCTCGTAGTCTTCTGCCAGACTTACCAACTCTCCAAGAGTGTTGAACTCGGTTTGGTTAATGTACAGCTGGTATTCGCTTCGGCAGTTCTTATAGATGCGCCGCAGCTTTTGTGCCTCCGTATAGCCCTTGTAGCGCTAGTACATAGTCTTTAAATGCCTTTCTGGGCCGTTAAACACGCTGCCGTATCTCATCATCGAGTCTTTCGAAATACCGGGAATTCAAGAACTTCAGGAAATCTCGCTTACACGTCTCCCAGTCTCTCCAGTGGCCGTGATTGTTTCGTAACCAGACGAGGGCTCTATCCTTAAATAACTCGGGTAATGATCGTGGAAGTGCGTCTCCTTCTATCTCGTACCCGTCGGCTAATTCTTCGACGCGTTCGATGAAACTCAGCGGGTCCTTGCCGCCATCGTATTTGACGCCCCATTTGCGTACGCGGTCCATGATAGTTGGGGCTGATCGTTGTGAGTCGACGTATACTGGATACATGGGCACGTTCGGCGTTCCTCTTGTGCTGTCGTTGTTGATGGGTTGTTGTGTAGGCGGTAGTAGTAGCACTTCGGGTCTCTTCGGTGTTGGTGCGTTCCCCGTGCTTGTAGACCTCGTATGTTTAAGCGCTAAATCAGTGACCCGATCCCGATGGTTCTCAGTCTCCCCTTCCTCTTGTACAAATGTAGAGAGGCGTTTACGCAGCTCCTCGACGGTTCCCGAATTGTCAAGGCCGAACTCCGTCGTATAGGTCACAAGCTCCTCTTTATTTAAGTAGTACACCCACTTTGTTTTCACCATTTTTTTTATTTTTATTTAATTTTTTTTTTTATGTTTATGTTCCTTTGTTTCACGTTACCCTCTTATTGGTAAGGAATGTTTGATTACTGTCACAGTTCTTAATTTCTGGGCTTTACCCTGTGTTTCTATCACTTTAAAGGTGTCTTTGCACTCTTGCTTGGTAGTTATCCAAATCACTTCACTTCACTTTTGTTATCTGTGAGTTCTCCTCCTTGGCCCTTACTGCTTCCTTTATTTATAAGGGCCCCACGTTGGGCGCCAATTGTAACGAACCCGGTTTATCCGGTCTATAGCTGGGCTGTGGCTCAGTCGGATGTTGGGTTCCCTTATCCAAACGTTAAAATAAATACGCCCATGATTCTTATAGTGACGCTTCTTTATTTCGCTATTTAGCTGGCAGCGTTTGCACGTCACACCAATATAACGTATTTCCTTGGCGGCGTTTCCACGTCACACCATATAAGTACTACTTGGCAGCGTTTTCACGTCACACCAATATAACGTATTGCTTTGGCAGCTTTTTCACGTCACACCATATACCTTAACTACCTACTAAGCAACTCAGTCTTCACAATCGTTGCTTCGCCATTCCTATCTGCGTTTGCACGATCGACTGGAGTATACGACTACTCTACCAGAAGTGATTTTTAATTCCAATTGCTGCTCTATTTATACTGTCCTGCACGCAGGCAGACAGTTATCCTAACAATATTGTTACTAACATTTTGCTTATTTCCTTTTACTTGCTCCTACATTAGTACGTATGTATGTACTTCAACCCTCAACATAAATATGTACATGTGTATGTCAATTTCACGTATATAAATATATATATCCAACAATTCATTTAATATGTATATATATAAGTAGATAAATACAATTCAGGTCTACATACATGTATTAATGTATATATATATAATAACAATTATGGAAAATTCAAAATTCTACGTACATGTATATATATATATATAATATAAAAACTCAACAATTCAATTTCATTAAATGTGACAGCCAATTGTGAAGTCCGTGATTGTAGGGACTTGGGGTCTTCACAGTACATACTCTGCGCGGAAGTTTGAATCAACTCATGCGGAGGTCTAGTATAAATCGACGGTGCTTTAGCAAAACCTCGCATCTCAAAACACTACCTGACAGGAAACCTTCTTTTAGCAACAAAAAATTATTTTTAGTTACTTTTGATCTGCCTATTAAAGATTAAGTGCATACTTTTTAGTTAATTAAAAATAAAATGTAATGAAGCATAGTATTTTAAGTCCTATTTTGTTGAATTACTTTCACGAGATACGAGGTTGCAGTGATTTCTGAGATACGGTTTTACCAACGTACCGTCGTAATATGAAAATCTTTGTACCCTGCATGCCGTGGCTGAGCAGTTTCCCCTCAAATTCGACAGCTTTACACAAACGTTCGCAACTTTTTAGCTATCACACGCACACATTTACAAATTTGGTATTCGAAATGTTAAACATTTTTCATTTGTTAGAGCGGAATTCCTACTTTTATAGCATGGTGGAATAATAACAAGGTGTTGTCAGTAGCGACGTGTTTGTTGTGATTTTGACAAGATCGGCATGCTTATTTTCAGTGCTGCCGATCTTAATTTTTATACTACTATTCGTTGGGAAATAGTATCTAAAATACTCCATTTTAGTAATTCGTTTTATCGCAATTTTTAAAGAACTTGGTGTTTTCAGAACAATATTAATATTTAAAATTGCTGGATTTGTATAATTTTTGTACTCAAAAAGTAGAAAAATAAAAGATATCGTGGTTATCAATGGAGAAAAACTTTCACAAAAATAGTATGGAAAGGCGATTTTTTATATTAACCCTTCGATTTGTGAGAAGGTCCCTAGGGACCTTTTCGTATTTCATGTGCCTATATCTTTTTGTTCAATGCATTTTTGAAAAGAATTTATACATGTATTCCAAGAATAAATTAAGCTGAATCGTTTAAAATAAGTTTCGAAGGGATACGGGATCACGTTCGAGTGTTATTGAGATTTCAACAAATATAGTACGGGGATTAGTGACAAGGTCCCTAGGGACCTTGTACAATTTTAGAAGAAATAACAAGTTACTTGCATTTTAAAAAAAAAGAATTTATACATGTATTCCAAGAATAAATTAAGCTGAATCGTTTAAAATAAGTTTCGAAGGGATACGGGATCACGTTCGAGTGTTATTGAGATTTCAACATATATAGTACGGGGATTAGTGACAAGGTCCCTAGGGACCTTGTACAATTTTAGAAGAAATAACAAGTTATTGTCTTCATGTTTTGATTTTTTTTTCACTTGTTCTTCAAATTATTTCATTCCTAATATATATGCAGGACGTTAATTTAATCAAAAGACAACATAAATACCAAAGAAGTTGCACATGTACAGTCGAAACATCGAGCAACTCTTTGTAGGTCCCTAAGGACCTTCTCACGAATCTAACGTCATCGGCACTGTCACTCATCGGAGGGTTAAATAACTTTTGCTGCATTGTCATAATATTGAGCCAAATGAACTACTGATACACAAGAATAGAGTGGTTGCATGGTTAAATTAGGAATTCGCTTATATTATCGATATTTATGTGTTTTAATCTATTTAGAATATCATTTACAGTCTAATAGGAAATTGCCTTATTTTAAGGCTTTTACTTTTTTAAAGTTACAATATATGTCCAAACTGTGTGGAGCTGCCGATACAAACATATATTCAGGCTTATAAGCCTGTAATTATACATTTTTCTACATTTAATTTGAAGTAGTATGCACCAACGGATTAAAAGTAGTAAATAATTAGTACCTTTTCTAGTACTTTAAAATGCGTGACCGGAATAGACCTGCCGAAAAAGTGAGGTTAAGTCACTGACAACACCTTGTTATTATTACACCATGCTTTTATAGGAATTCTGTGCGTTAAAGCGAGTAAGAAATATGGCAGTTTTTTTGACAGTAGGCTTTGACAAAAAATGTCACATTTGATAAATTTTTTTTTTATAATTTTATAGATTTTTCAAATTTCGTTTTATGTTCCCGTTGCGGTTGCCGTCGACTTTGCATCATTATTTTTAAGATATGTACATACATATGTAAATTACTTAATTTGTGCATTTTAATTAATTATCTCGTTATTACAGATTTGCAACAATTAAAATTAAATTCCACCATCATCTTTAACGCCGTCACCAGCTGATATAGCACGCACCT
>NW_023459851.1:41620-47299 GCF_013731165.1 Rhagoletis pomonella | reverse complement strand
AAACGCTTTTGGCATAGATCGCGCTGCGCTCGCGGGCTCTCATTTGTTTTTCTTTGGTTTTTTATTTTGCTACTTTTGTTTTTTTTGCGTTAACATATATACATATGGCTCGTCTGGTAACACTAGGTATTTGTAACGTTTGGCAACACTGAAAAGTAAAGGCCTGCTCAAACAGGCGCGGTGCGGCACGGTGCGGTATAATCCTCAAGCAGACGCGGTATTGGAAGTGCGGTACACCGCGGTACAGAACTCTACCGGAGCATGCAGCGTTCACCGCGCGGTATAAGAAGATATATCGTAAGCAGAGTTGCAAGTTAGAGCTAGAGTTCTACCACATATTTTATCTGCAAAAGTGCTACAGATTATAAATTCTACCTTTTTTATTATAAAAAACGTGAGTTTAGAAGTGCTCGTAATACAATTGTTGGCATAAATGTGATATTCTTTGGTTTTATTTCTCACGAAGTAAATAAAATAAAGTTGTACTTTTTCGTTTGTTTGAAAAATGTTTTTCAAATCTGGCAATGTTGCTCAGAAATATGAACGGTAAATTTACTGGAATTTAAAATTCCTTCGCAAAAGGTACATAATGGAGCGCAGATATGGAAATATTTATAAAATCTTTCTTCGTGGTTACGCAGTTGGGGCATCAAGCTGGAAAATTCACCACCTTCTTTTCTTCTCAAATTTATTTCGTGAACCCATCTTCTTTTTCTAAAACATATACATAAATTAAGAACTTTGCAAGATAAAACAAAGATGTAGGCTTATTCATACCTTCTGGTTTCTTCGTCGATAAGTGCTGCTAATAGCAATAATTCGTCCTTAGAGCTTGAGCTGTCCATCGCGAAAATCAGATTTATAATATATGTATAAATTTAGAAGGAGAAATGCGTAGAGTGCCGTCACATGGCAACAATGTTTCGTTCTATACCGCACCGCGCCTGTTTGAGTGCCTTTGCGTATATCGTTAAAGCGTATCGTACGGGATTATACCGCGCTGTACCGCACCGAGCCTGTTTGAGCAGGCCTTAAGTCGTATGTAGCAACAGAGTGAAGTGGAAGTCATCGTGAGAATCGTCCGAAAGCTGTGCCGAGATTTGCATTTAATTATACCCGAGCGCACTTGTGCAAAAGGGTATTATAACTTTGTTCACATAACGGTTGTTTGTAACAGGCAAAACGAATCGAGATAGATATAGACAAATGTATACATAAATGATCAGAATGAAAAGAGAAATCGAATAAGCGGTGACTGTCTGTCCGTCCGTCCGTCCGTCCATCCGTCTGTGCACACGATAACTCGAGTAAAAATTAAGATATCGTAACGAAACTTGGTACGCGTACTTCTTTCGGGCGTAGGACGGATGGTATTGAAAATGGGCAAAATCGGACAATAACCACGCCTACCTCCCATATAACGGTAATTTTCAGAAATACAAAAACTGCGATATTTTAGTAACTACTGAAGATAATTTACTCAAAATTGATATTTATAATAAATTTTAGACGAAAAATAAGAATATTAACATTTTTTTTGAAAATGGGCGCAGCCACGCCCACGTATGGTTACATGTATATATTTTGGTAACCGCTGCATCAATTTATTCCTAGCTTGGCACAGTTGTTGGCCCTGGTACAGCATACCAAATGGCCGAAAATTTTAAAATCGGGCAATAACGACGCCCACATCCCATATAACGGTAATTTCGAGAAATACGAAATCCTCGATAAATCAGTAAATATTAAAGCAAAATGATGGTTGCAACAATTCTTTGCCAGGAAATACGTTTATGATAAAATTTTAGAAAATGGGCGTGGCACCGCCCACTTATGATCACGTATATGTATCTCGCTAACCGTTCTAGCAATTTGTACCAAACTCGGTATGGTTATTGTGCTTGCCACATAAAAGTAAACCATTGAAAATTGTTGAAATCGGACTGAAATTACGGCCGCTTTTCATATAACGGTAAATTTCAGAAATGCTTGAAATTTCAATATTTTGAAATTTAAGGACGCTAGTTTACTTAAAATTTATACACACCGGCTTATCATGTAGCGGTAGCTTTCGGAAAGGTGGAAAACATATATTTAATAATTGCGCCGGGTATTTAATGTTCGGCTCCGCCCGAACTTAGACTTTCTTACTTTGTTTTCTATATATTTTTGATATACTTAAAACTGTACTACACATTAATATTCACTTTTTAACGTACTGTTAAGGCGAAGTCAACGCAAAAAAGCAGAGCAGCAGAGCAACGCGGCAGTCGTGCGGCAAAACGTTTAGAAGCAGTAGAAGCAGTAGGTGAAGTTGAAAAGTCCAACGAAAATACAGGAGAAGCAGAAATAGAAGACAGCGGAGAATTCAACGCCATAGCGACGGCACCGTTTAACAAAATCAGCAGTGAAGCCGAAGATAAAAGCAACAGCAAGTTCGAAACATCAGTGGCAAGGGTTGCAGCAGCAGACTTAAAGGCGACGAATGTTGAAGCAGCAGACACGTTCAACGAAAACGAAATAGAAATGGCAACAAACGTAGGTAGCGTCGATTTCAGTGAATTGGTCAGAGCGCTGACACAAAGCATTGAACAAAGCAGAAGAAACAGCGTAACAATTGATAATTTTGCGAAAGTAGTACCAGAATGTGACGGCGCGTCCATTCCCGTACGTCAATGGCTCAACAACTTTAACGAAAATGCAGAGCCATACGGATTAAGCACAAAACAGAAGTACGTGAATGCTCGCAACAAGATGAAAGGGACGGCGAAATTGTTGTTGGAAACAGTGACGGTGTCAACCTACGAATCTTTGTGTGAGGTGTTAATGGAGGAATTTGACAGAAAGCTGAGCAGCAGCCAAGTGCTTAAAATGCTGAGGGAAATACAAAAGAAGACTTCAGAAAATTTCCACGAATAGGTTTTGTGTATGCGAAAAATTGCTGCATTGGGAAATGTGGAAGACGAGTCGGTAATTAGGTATATCGCTGATGGTCTACAACTGCGGGATGACTTAAAGTATCCATTATACAGTGCACCTACTTTTAAAGAATTAGTTAAACGCCACGAATTAGTAGAGTCGTTGGGAAAAAGCAGCGCAACAAGTAAGCGTCAACAAACAACACAATTCGAGAAAGACCAAAACAGAACTGATAAAATTGACAAAGGGGTTGCGGTGAAACACTGTTTAAATTGTGGTTCTGCACAGCACAAGCGAGCTGATTGTAAAGAACTAACAAAATGCTTTAAATGTAATGGGTCGGGGCATATGGCGAAGAATTGTGTAGAAACTAAAAAACACGTTAATTTATGAAGAAAAATTTGGCAAATGTGCAATGCAGAAAAGTTATGCAAAGCTATATGGTTTGGGAAACGTTGCTACAGAAGTGTTGGGCAAATTTGAGGCGCAAGTTGAAGTAGATGGCTTAAGTGCACGACACACATTTTTAGTAGTGCCTGATATGAAGATGAACATAGATGCGATAAAAGGCTTCGATTTTTTGAAAAATTTTACCATCGTTATGAATACAGATGGATACAAGTTTGTAGAGACAGCTGAATATACAAATACAGAGCAGTTCCAATATAATGTTTACAATTTGGTTGACTGTAAGCCTAACATCGATGTAGAGCCGAAATATAAAGCAGAGTTTACGCAGTTGATTGAAGATTATAAACTATCGGATGTCCGACCGCATTGCCCAGTAAAGTTAAGTATCATACCCAGTGGTAACAATATTTCATTTTGTGAAAGCTCTAGTCGATTGTCAGGGCTGCAGCAAGAAGTTGTGCGGAATCAGATCAACGAATGGTTGAGGCAAGGCATAGTGCGAGAGTCCACGTCAGATGTAGCTAGCAGGGTAGTGTTGGCTAAAAAGAAGGACGGATCGTACAGGCTATTCGAAAACTCAATTCGTTAGTATTAAAAGATAGATTTCCTGTGTCTGTGTAAAAGACGATGTTATTGAGAATCTGCAGGCCGCCAAATACTATACAGTCATGGACTTGACGAATGGGTTCTTCCATGTTGAAGTTGAAGAGGAAAGCCGCAAACATACAGCGTTCTAGGGAAGGCCTTTTTGAATTTAATAAAGCGCCTTTTGGTTTTTGCAACTCCCCGGCGGTATTTGCGCGATTTATAAAATATGTTTTCAGGCAGCTAGTTAACGAAGGTATAATGGAGATGTATGTGGATGACATCGTGGTATTCGGGCAGTCGGCTGAGCACTGTGTGGAAAATATGCGAAGGGTGTTGGGGCAGGCGCAAAACTTTGGCTTGCAGATAAGGTTGTGTTTCTGGGTCATGAAATTTAAAATGGTTTTGTATGGCCCGGGCAAGAGAAGATTAAAGCGGTGAAAAATTTCAATTTGCCGAAAAACGTGCGAGCAGTACAAGCTTTTCTCGGGCTGCCGGGATATTTTCGTAGGTTTGTCAGACCGTTAACGCAGCTACTTAAAAAAGATGCCGTATTCAAGATCGAGGCTGAAGAGCTACAAGCAAATGAACCACTGAAGTTGGCGTTGATGCAAGATCCGATACTGAAAATTTTTAATTACAACGCAAAGACGCAGCTGCACGTTGATGCGTCCAAATGCGGATTTGGTGCAACACTGGTACAGCTAAATGACGATAAGTGGCACCCGGTATATTTTTATAGCAGAAAGACGACGAAACAGGAGGAAGCACTTCATAGTTACTATTTAGAGGCCTATCTGTTAGGTTTAACCTTTGATTTGGTGACCGATTGTGCGGCATTTAAGCAGACAGCAAGCACAAAAGACGTACTTCGACATGTCGTGCCGTGGTTGATGTATCTATAGGATTTTACATTCAATATCGAGCACCGTGCAGGCAACACGATTGCGTCATGTAGATAGTCTAAGTCGATACCCCGTCATGGTTATAACGTCGGAAATACAAACGCAGTTTCGGAGTGCACAACAGAAGGATGATCAGTTAGCAGCAGTGACTGAGATTTTAAAACATAATGAGTATGCAGACTATAAATTGAAAAATCAATTAATTTACAAACAGATTGGCGGCCAGGATTTGTTAGCCATACCTAAAAGCATGGAATGAGAGATCATCAAAAACGCGCACAATTTTGGTCATATAGGCTTAAAAAAAAAAAAAATGCATGCAGTAAGCCAAGATTATTATATACCGCATTTGGAACGAAAAGTAAAACAAATCATCTCAAACTGCATAGAGTGCATAATGCACAACCGCAAATTAGGCCGACAAGAAGATTGGTTACATTGTATGACAAGGGGGATACGCCGCTTTGCACTCTACACGTAGATCATTTGGGATCGTTGGACGTTACGTCAAAGTGCTACAAATATATATTTTCGATGGTGGATGGTTTTTCCAAGTTTACTTGGCTCTACCCAACGAAAACAACAGACGCGCTAGAGGTTCTAAGGCACTTGAGTTCTTGGGTAGCAATCTTTGGTAGTCCGCAGCGAATTGTCAGCGACAAAGGTGGAGCTTTCACCTCGAAATTGTCTAAAGAATTCTGCGAAACACATAAAATTTACCATATTGAGACTACAGCCGGTGTGCCAAGGGGTAACGGCCAAATAGAAAGGGTCAACAGAGTAATTCTTTCTGTTTTGGCAAAAGTGTCACCAGCAGACCCAGCTAAGTGGTACAAACATACATCGACGGTGCAACGGG
>NW_023459851.1:37693-41520 GCF_013731165.1 Rhagoletis pomonella | reverse complement strand
GTCCAAAAAGCGTTCCTTAACTCGAAAATAACAGCAAAAATGAGAGAGCAACACTCAGTGAGAGTGACTCTCCTCAGTCCGAAGTAGTCAGATTTAGTCAGAAGAATTTTTTCTGGCAAAATCCTGAAAAGTGTCAAACTCAACTGATATATCCATTATACAGTGCACCTACTTTTAAAGAATTAGTTGAACGCCACGAATTAGTAGAGTCGTTGGGAAAAAGCAGCGCAACAAGTAAGCGTCAACAAACAACACAATTCGAAAAAGACCAAAACAGAACAGATAAAATTGACAAAGGGGTTGTGGTGAAACACTGTTTCAATTGTGGTTCTGCACAGCACAAGCGAGCTGATTGTAAAGAACTAACAAAGTGCTTTAAATGTAATGGGTCGGGGCATATGGCAAAGAACTGCGTAGAAACTAAAAAGCACGTTAATTTGGTAAGCCCAAATCGAGTTAAAGTTATGAAAAAAAAACAATAATAACATTTCATGCCTGGTTGATACTGGGGCGGATGCATCGTTAATGCGCAAGAGCAAATATGAAGAAAAATTTGGCGATTGTGCAATGCAGAAAAGTTATGCAAAGCTATATGGTTTGGGAAACGTTGCTAAGGAAGTTTTGGGCAAATTTGAAGCGCAAGTTGAAGTAGATGGCTTAAGTGCACGACACACATTTTTAGTAGTGCCGGATACGAAGATGAACAAAGATGCGATAATAGGCTTCGATTTTTTGCAAAATTTTACCGTCGTTTTGAATACAGATGGATACAAGTTTGTAGAGACAGCTGAATATGCAAATGCAGAGCAGTTCCAATATAATGTTTACAATGTGGTTCACTGTAAGCCTGACATCGACGTAGAGCCGAAATATAAAGCAGAGGTTACGCAGTTGATTGAAGATTATAAACCGTCGGATGTCCGACCGCATTGCCCAGTAAAGTTAAGTATCATACACAGTGGTAACAATATTTAAATTTGTGAAAGCCCTAGTCGATTGTCCGGGCTGCAGTATGAAGTTGTGCGGAATCAGGTCAACGAATGGTTGAGGCAAGGCATAGTGCGAGAGTCCACCTCAGATGTTGCTAGCAGGGTAGTGTGGGCTAAAAAGAAGTACGGTTCGTACAGGCTATGCGTGGATTTTCGAAAACTCAATTCGTTAGTATTAAAAGATAGATTTTCCGTACCTGTAATAGACGAGGTTATTGAGAAACTGCAGGCCGCCAAATACTTTACGGTCATGGACTTGACGAATGGGTTCTGCCATGTTGAAATTGAAGAGGAAAGTCGCAAATATACAGCGTTCGTGACTAGGGAAGACCTTTTTGAATTTAATAAAGCGCATTTTGGTTTTTGCAACTCCCCAGCGGTATTTGCGCGATTTATAAAATATGTTTTCAGGCAGCTAGTTAACGAAGGTGTAATGGAGATGCATGTGGATGACTTCGTGGTGTTCGGGCAGTCGGCTGAGCACTGTGTGGAAAATATGCGAGGGGTGTTGGCGCAGGCGTAAAACTTTGGCTTGCAGATAAATTAGGCAAAATGTAAATTTTTAAAGACGAGGGTTGTGTTTCTGGGTCATGAAATTGAAAATGGGTTTGTATGGCCCGGGCAAGAGAAGATTAAAGCGGTGAAAAATTTCCCTTTGCCGAAAAACGTGAGAGCAGTACAAGCTTTTCTCGGGCTGACGGGATATTTTCGTAGGTTTGTACGAGATTATGGGATTCTTGCCAGACCGTTAACGCAGCTACTTAAAAAAGATGCCGTGTTCAAGATCGAGGCTGAAGAGCTACAAGCAATTGAACAACTGAAGTTGGCATTGATGCAAGATCCGGTATTGAAAATTTTTAATTACAACGCAAAGACGCAGCTACACGTTGATGCGTCCAAATACGGATTTGGTGCAACACTGTTACAGCTAAATGACGATAAGTGGCACCCGGTATATTTCTATAGCAGAAAGACGGCGAAACAGGAGGGAGCACTTCATAGTTACTTTTTAGAGGTAAAGGCCGCTTATTTGGCAACAAAGAGGTTGCGGCACTATCTGTTAGGTTTAACGTTTGATTTGGTTACCGATTGTGTCGCATTTAAGCAGACAGCAAGCAAAAAAGACGTACCTCGACAAGTCGTGCAGTGTTTGATGTATCTACAGGATTTTACATTCAATATCGAGCACCGTGCAGGCAACAGAATGCGTCTTGTAGATAGTCTAAGTCGGTACCCCGTTATGGTTATAACGTCGGAAATACATGCGCAGTTTCGGAGTGCACAACAGAAGGATGATCAGGGGCCTGTTTCTCAGAGCCACAAGGCCTGTAATGCAAGTAAATTGCTTGTAAACATTAACGTTTTCACAACTTTATGTTTCTCAAAACTACACTTGTTAGCTACAAGTATAAATTTTAAATTACAAGTATTTCTAGTACTTGTAACTGAAATTCTGTTTCTCAAATTTTTCATATGACTCTTGTGACTTTTCGCAAGCTTCACACATATTAAGAGTCTTTTGCCGCCCTTGAAACAAATTTACAAGTACAATTACAAAATTATTCAAATATTTTAAGCTAGTTTAATACACAACTACTTTGTTAATTGAAGCGATCTTTAAAATGAGATCTTCTAGCGACTACAGTGATGAAATTGTTGTAAAAAAACTAGGATATTTAGACAGCTAATCGACTACGACCATTTAAAAGCATTGTACGATTTCAACGAAAGTTAAAATCGAAAGCATTCTTAATTTTATAGGTAGCTGACTACAAAAATACTTACGCTTTTTATACCTCTATCCTAGCCTTAAATATTTGTATTTAAAATTACAATAATACCACTTCCCCTATTAGTTAAATTAAGTCATGGTTACTTACCGATCTTTATTTATTGTCATTGCGAGTACATACATATGTAAATACGGCTACTTAATATGCAGGAAAGGAATGTTCCCTCGCTGCAACCCAACGAAGACGGTTGCTATAAGACGAAATTCCTCTCCAATGATGCGATTTCAAGATGGCGTAAAAATAGTCTAACAGCCGTATTCTAACAAAGTCACAAACCTTAGCTTGTCACTGTTGTGATTTGTACTGCGCTTCAAAGTTTGCTGCTGCAAGAAATATGCCGCTACAACAAAAATTTTTAAGTTTTTGTGTATTTTTCTAGTATTTAAAATCAAATTTTTGTGGCACATTTTGCGGCGCACTAGAAATCACAACAGTGATGAGCTAAGTTTTGTGACCCTGTTAGAACAGAGGGGTAAGGCTGATGTGACCAAAGTCCTTTTATTAATTTTGGGAAGTAACAGATGAGATGAAAAGTTCTAAATAGTTAGGGATACAATGGTTCCATTAGAGTCAACTTTTTTGATTTAGCTATCTACATATTTATCAAATGGAGGCATAACGAATAGGAATGTTTTTACACACAAGCATCCCAAACGGTAAAGCCTAGAATTAAGCCCCCAGAGTTTAAAAAGAAATCCGAACGAATCACAAGAGGCATACATACTGGTTGCGTTCCTTATCTCCCAGAAATAGTCAGAAAAAGTCCGAAGTAGTCAGATTTCGTCCAAAAAGCGTTCCTTAACTCGAAAATAACAGCAAAAATGAGAGAGCAACACTCAGTGAGAGTGACTCTCCTCAGTCCGAAGTAGTCAGATTTAGTCAGAAGAATTTTTTCTGGCAAAATCCTGAAAAGTGTCAAACTCAACTGATATATCCATTATACAGTGCACCTACTTTTAAAGAATTAGTTGAACGCCACGAATTAGTAGAGTCGTTGGGAAAAAGCAGCGCAACAAGTAAGCGTCAACAAACAACACAATTCGAA
>NW_023459851.1:24051-37593 GCF_013731165.1 Rhagoletis pomonella | reverse complement strand
CCCCCTGAAAAGAGGCAAGTGGAAACGTTTCACGTGACAGAAGGCGACGATCTCCTCGATCGCTTCTCTTCCTTCTCCAGGGCCCTCAAAGTAGTTGCGTACATGTATCGTTTTATTAAAGGAACACAGAAATCATCAGTTCCCCCCACTACTTCCTTATCCCATGAAGAAATAAATCAGGCCAAATTACGACTCATAAAAACCGCTCAATATAAATATTACGGACAAACTATTGTAGACTTGGAGACAGCCAAGCCAGTCAGTAAAAAATGTTCTTTGTTCTCTCTGAACCCCTTTCTCGATAAACATGGCCTTATGCGCGTGAATGGTCGTCTATCCTACGCCGCTCTGACGTATAACGAACGTCATCCAATCATAGTTCCAGATAAATCCAGATACTGTACTCTTTTCCTAGATTTTCTTCACTACACTCTACTACATGCGGAAAAACAGCTGATGACACGCATGGTTCAGCAGGAATATTATATCCCACGACTCAAGCAAAAGGTGAAGACTTGCATTTTTCACTGCAAGGTATGCACGATACTCAAGCAGAAGATGCACTCTCAAATGATGGCTGCCTTACCACCAGAACGGTCGACATACTCGCTCCCCTTTCACACTACTGGTGTCGACTTTGCCGGCCCATTTATGGTTAAAACGTCAACCCTACGACGAGCGTCATACTCCAAAGCCTATGTATGTGTGTTTGTGTGTTTCTCCACCAAAGCCATTCATCTGGAGCTTTGTTCCGACTTGACCGCTGAAGCATTCAAGGCAGCGTTTGCCCGATTCGCCGGTCGTCGAGGGATCCCCAAGAAAATCATGTCTGACAATGGCAAGACGTTCATAGGAGCACAGAGATCCATTCAGAGGGAATTCTCCGCGTTTGTCCACGAAGTCTCAAAGGAAGTCGCTGAACAGTATAGCTACCATGGCCTTTCATGGCAGTTTATTCCCCCATACGCTCCTCACATGGGAGGATTGTGGGAAGCTGCGGTTAAGAGCTTCAAGACCCATCTGCTAAAGGTCGCTGGAAATCATCATTTCACTTTTGAGGAGTTCACCACTCTCCTTGTGCGCATTGAAGCGGTGCTTAACTCCAGACCGTTATCATCCATGTCACAGGATCCTAGCGACTTACTTGCACTGACTCCAGGCCACTTCCTTCGCGGCGCCCCACTCCTTTCACTCCCTGAACCTAACCACGAGAATCTCTCTCTTATTAACAAATGGCAAAAACTCAAAGTACTCCATCACCAATTCAGCACACGATGGAAGAACGAGTATCTGAAGGAGCTGCACAAGAGGCATAAATGGAAGGGGCAAGAGCCGAACCTGAGAGAAGGAGATCTAGTTGTCATTAAAGACGACCTCCTACCCCCCAATGAGTGGCGCCTCGGACGCGTCACAAAATTACACCCCGCTCCTGATCAGAATATTCGCGTCGTGGACATCCGCACCCAAGCTGGAATTGTCACGCGAAACATAATGAGGCTCTGTTTACTACCACCTGCTTAGCCCAATCGCCCTATCTGTAGCTCACACACTCATATCCACTACATGTCATAACATACTCATCCCAGCTTTACACTTGTCCGCATTAATTTTCTGCACGACTAACAACGTATTTCGATGTATCTTTACAGATCCAGAGAGGAGTTATCCAAGTGTCGGCTCTGTTGTCGCAACCACTCGTTGCAGATTTGCAAAGCCTTCCTCGCCATGACGCCGGGCGAACGATTGGAATCAGCGCGGGTGCATCACTACTGTGTGAACTGCCTGGCCACCTCCCATTCCACTGGGTCGTGCGACTCCCGACGCAGTTGTCGTCGGTGTGGTCGAGCACATCACACGCTGCTCCACCGCACCTCCTCGCCTCCATCAAGCAGAAAATTAAAATCAAGGAGAGGCATCCGAAGGGCCGCTTCTAGCCTACAAGCCCGGATTGAGCGCGCGAGGAAGATGAAAAAATTGATCTCCAAGGCATTGGCAACATTGGAGGAGCTTCAGGAGTTGTTGCTGCTCACCACTCCGCAGGCCCGCCGGCATGTCGAGGACATGGACCTCAGCGAGGCGTCGGTTTAAATTTGTATTTCATATTTTTGTAAATATTGTCATGGCCGAAGCGCGGCAGCTCTGGCACCTCCCTATTATTGTAACTCTTCTAATACAAAACTCAAACTAACTATTGTGAATCTTGAATACTTTGAATAGGTTGCCTAGTAGGTATGTAATAGGCTGCCTCTCACTTCATTTTTTGACTTGCTATCAGCCAGACTGCCGCTTCGCTAAATATTCATTTTTGAAATTCCACTACTTTGTAATCGCAAAATATTCATTTTTGAAATTCCACTAATTTGTAATCGCTAAACAAAACCGTAATTAAAGAAAACTTATATGAATTTAAAGGAAGCAATTGCGTTCTTCTTGACTCATTGTCCAACTCACTCCAGTAATCACGGGAACGTGATCAATATGGAACTATATTAAAATATGGTTACTGGGTTTTATATAAAATCGCGCAATTTTATATAAAAAAAATTCATTATTTATGAAAGTATATTAAAAAAAAGAAATAAAAAAGGAAATAATACGGTTTGTAAGTGTAGTAAAAGACGCGAAAAAATGCAGTGCTAGCTACTGCATGCGAAAAAATAAGGAGAATAAAAGAAATACCGTTGGAATACGGTTGTCATAAAAATATGACGATTTTACGCACAACTCCTTTTTGTGTTGGCCGCGTTTTAATAAAATCCTTTAATAGTGGCGTATTTACTTTTAAAACGTATGGCAGCACATATTTGCTCTTACTGTCTGCCATTGTTATTTCTGTTTGTGAAAAGTGGTAAAACGTGAACACAAATTTATAAACGCGTTTTACTTAATTAATTGGTGAATTATATATAATAAAAGCATAAAATACGCATGTGAGCATTGAAAATATAATATGTAACACAAAATATAAGTGATAAGTGGCATATTTTAAAAAAATTAGGGGGTGATAGTGGACATTATTTAACAACAAATTGCTACAATACTATTAGGAATTATATTGTGAGAGTGAACAATTCATGTTGAGGAGGCCTCCCCCAACATCCTCACCAAGTTTCATGACAAAATTCCTTATACTTTCGCTGAAATTTCGATTGGTTCCGTTTTGGAAAGCCCACCCATTTTCCGATTATTTCAGACATCTGTTAGATATACGTCAGAATCGTCGGTAATTAAGTCAGAATTTCCCAATTCGTGTCGGTTAGACTTCCTGTCAACCTCTCCATACATTTCTCTGACCGATATCGTCCAAAATCATAGATTTCTGACTTTTTTGCCGACGAGTCTGACGGATATCTAACAGATTTCTGGCAATTTTGCTAGCTGGGTATATACGAATGTATAAATACAAATCCAGTAAAAGATCCGTATGGATACCTAATTTTTAGATTTGAATCAAATACAATCAAAAATTCAATAAGAATACCTATAACTGCACAAACCTTATATCAACTTTACCGAATAGAGGAATCCCAGGTTTCATACAACACGAATTGTGCTTTGTCGAGAATGATTGACTCCAACGGTTTCTTTACAAGTTAAATACTTATAAATGCTTAAATTTTCACGCTCGAATATATTAACAAAATACAAGATTCTACCAAATTTCCTCTAACCACATACAAATGAAAATTGTTCATTACTAGGGATGTTTCGATACAAGTAAATACGAGTATGTTCTCGATACTTTTGTTTTGATACCAAATACTTTTTTTACATGATCATTGGTTCGATACCTACTTGGTATCGAGAGATAAGTACTTATATCGAATCGATTTGAGCAGGTGCCATATCTTGTCGGCCATATGTTTTCTATATATATGTTTTGTGTTTATGAAAAATAATTGCTTTAAGCAATGGCACCGCCAAAATCTAAAGTGTATATATATTTTTACAAAATTAGTGATACCACAGCAAAGTGCAAGCAATGCTTTGTAGCCGTAAAGTTTTGTGGGAACCTTTCAAAGGTTGAATTTTTGTCTTAAGGCCGGTTACTCAATGCCTGGTTAACACTTATCTGCGGTTAAACATCGTTATCGACGTCTTCGACTCCATGCATATAAGTTGCGTTCAAGTAGCTGTACGAATAGCAGGAATTTACAGGATTTTACAGGAAACTGTTCCCGCCCGTCACCTTACATAAGGTTTATTAATGGCGAAAACAGCTGTAAATCCTGTAAAATCCTGCAGAACCTGCTATTCGCACTGCTGCTGGAACGCAACTTATATGCAAGTATATGCGGTTTGTTTAAAGTGTAATATTTGAGCGAAGAAATATAAAATCTTGAACTATATATTAACAAAAATGTCAGAAAAGAAGAGAATAAATTTCGGTCCAAATGAAATTGATTTGAAGTAATACGATTACTTAGGGCCGGTTACTCTATGTCTGGGTAACACTAATCTGCGGTTAAACATCGTTATCGACGACTTCGATTCCATGCATATAACGGGAGTCGGTAACGTCGATAACTATGTTTAACCGGAGATTAGTGTTAACCAGACATTGAGTAACCGGCCCTTAAACTATGTTCCCATTGGCGTAATTTAGAGGTCAATCTTAATTTACGCATAAATTAAGTACAAACTAAGTAATACGCCTTGTAAAGTCTCTCAGTAAATTAAGTTGTAAGTACGTAGTATATCTTAAACCAAGAACCAAATCACGAACAAATCAGTGTCGATTCTAATTTTATCGATAATAATCGAAAAAAGTATTGTCCCATAACTGATATGTCATTGGCGCGTATTCATAGTCCAGCACTAAGTCGAAACTAACAAAGTTACAACTTAAATTTAAGTACCAACTTAAAATTTACCTCTATTCATAGTCGCATTTCAGACTTCTACTAAGTAGTTTCGACTTAGTTTACGATATAGCAAAACGAGTGTGAAAATGTATCGATTTTTCTTTACGATATTTTGGAAAAATTACATTTTTATTAAATAGTATCAAGTTTGATCATCCGTTTATGTAATTTTTATTTTCATTGCATGATTATGGAAAAGAATAAGGTATCATTTTCTTGTTAATTGTGTGAAATAGCCAGAACAACCGCAGTGATGTGAAGTCGATGTTTATCGAAAGTATGCTGTGAAACATACAAATAGTAGATATCTAAATGTTATGCACAAATTTACTTTAAAAGAACTAGCTTGAAACTGACTTATTATTTGAAAATTTATCTAAATTATTCAATTATAAAATTGTGATGTAGCTTTATTCGAATTGTAATACGCATTTAATTTCATCTTCCGATTAAAATGGATCGATCTTTGTAAATTTTAATTGGAGATTGTTCAATATTATCAAAATCACCCTCTACCAACTTAATTTTTACATATTTCGTCTGTTTCCCCTTAATTTGATAACATACTTCTTCCTAGTTACGACTTAGTTGCAGCTGCAGCCGAAACTAAATTTTAAGTTGGTACTTAGCCAGAAAAGTCGAAACTAAGGCGACTGTGAATAGCTTTAGTTGTGACTTAGAATAGTTTCGACTTAGTTGAGTACCAAATATGACTATGAATATGCGCCATTGTGTTTGGGCGTTTTTGTTTTTAATAATCGCGCGTGGTAGTTTCCAGAACTTTCTCTTTTGATCACTCATCTAAAATCTAAAAAATTACCACAAACAACTCAGAATATAAAAATATACGCAATTACTCACATTCGCGTTCTCTTTTGGTTAAATAAACAATAACACAGGGTTGCTACAAAGCTGTCAAGACAAATAAAGAATCGCGTGTATGAACGCATTTAATTTAGTGGTAATGTTGTTGGTAATGTCAACATAGTTTTAGAGCCGGTTGCTCCAATTCTGGTTAATAGTCCAGTTATGCATACTTAGATTTGCATGAGAGTTGTCACATAAGAATCTGTTAAACGGGCTTTGCGTGTAAGCGATTACCCAACGCATAGCACTTAACATGTAGAAGGCCGTTGGGTTTTGATTTTTACGTAAAAATGGTATAGAAGTGCAAGTATGCATAACTGGGCTATAACACTAATCTGCAGTTAAACATCGTTATCGACGTCCTCGACTCCATGAATACAACAGGGAGTCGGTAACTCCAACAACAACCGCCCGGATAAGGTAGTATCTCAGTTGTTGTCGTCAAACTCAACTAACGGAAGACCCAAGAAGCGTGCAGCCTCTATAGGGTCTGCCCACAGGGACAGAGGCGTTAGTTGCGTTGGGTTTTCCGGGCATACAAATGGATGTTTCGATTCGTGGGGTGTCTTTCCGCATGCCGGACATTCGTTTGGCACATCTGCATCTAATCTGCTCAGGTATGAGTTCAACATTCTGCAGTACCCAGAGCGAAGTTGTGCTATTGTGGTCCGCGTCTCCCGGGGCAAACGAAGCTCTGTCTCGTCAATGTCTGGGGATGTGTGCCCAGAACGGCATTCACAGGTCGGGAGTCTATGTAAATTGAGACCGACCGCCTGTGAATGCCGTTCAGGGCCTGTCGATATGCTGATGGGTCCAGAGGTTGCTTTATAAACCTCTGGACTT
Source organism: Rhagoletis pomonella (assembly GCF_013731165.1). NCBI lineage: Eukaryota > Metazoa > Arthropoda > Insecta > Diptera > Tephritidae > Rhagoletis > Rhagoletis pomonella. Next base: position 31,018 of record NW_023459851.1, on the reverse strand, counting down.
CATCCGTCAGTTCGTAAAGATGCCTTCTGACATGCCTTGGCGAGGCCTCATCTTTTTTTTTTTTAAGGTGGCACAAAGCATTGAAAGCCGAAAAGTATAGGACTTGCGTTTCGGCTCACCGCACTAAAAACCCACCCCTGCTCCGTTTCCCTCCCACCTTGGAACTACCGCAAGGTATTACTTCGCGGAGGGGGAGCGGCCCATTGCCTTTCTATGAAAAAAAACTGCGGAGTTGTTCCGCCAGACGCAATTATGTATGTTCAAATTGTGTTTGCCAAATTGCAAACAACGGACCAATTTTCTTCCGACTCAAGAATAGCACCCACAAGGTTGTTAACCGTAAGTGGCCACCCCACCTTCATGCTCGAGTCATCCCTTCGATTGCAAAACTGCGGACAGACAATCAAACCGTGTTAAGCGTCTTCAATACTATCATTTGTGATCGTCATTATGCTCGCATGTGTTCAAATAAATACGAATTGAAGCAACCATGCTTCGTAAATGTTTTGGTCAGGTGGATTTCCACTTCCCCATTTTGACTACTTACCCACCTTGATATCTAAGGTATCCGGAGGTACGCTACTATCGTAGCTCTTACGTTTATCTGTTCGAGTTTCAAAGCCCCACTGTATCGGCGGTTGGAACGGTCAAGGTTCCAATCCGCTAATACGCTTAGCTGCCCGAGGTTCAAAGTCGCACTGCTTTGGCGGTTGCAACGGACGAGCTTCCAATCCGCTTTTACACTCCGAGAACACGGGGATCAAAACTGTACTATTTCCGCGGTTGGAACGGACGAGGTGCCAATCTGCGTCTATGCTTCGGTTCCGCGAATTTCAACGCCTCAATGTCGCGGCGGTTGGAACGGCCGAGGTTCCAATCCGCCCCTGCTCATCGCGTGCACGAGGTTCAAAGACGCCCTGGCTTGGCGGTTGGAACGGCCGAGGTTCCAATCCGCTCTTACTCCGAGAAGGAGCGACCTTCCTATGAATATCTGCGGGAGAATGATGCGTGTCATATGGCAAACGTCGGACCAATTTCCGGTTGACTCAAGCATAACCACAAGGTTGTCAACCATAATTGGGCTCCCCACCTTCCTGCTCAAGTAATCCCTTTCGGTTGCAAATCTCGAGCAAATGAAAAAACAATGTTCTGCGTCCTCGATTACCTGTTCAGTACAGACCGTACAGTAGGGATCATCCTCGTACGTAAGTCTGTATAGGTACGCTTTAAAACAACCGTGTCCCGTTAGTATTTGAGTTAGGTGGATGTCCACTTCTCCATGTCGCCTGTCAAGCCATTTGCTTATACTCGGAATGAGTTTATATGTCCAACGTCTATTCGTCGAACGGGTCCAACGATCCTGCCACTGCTGCAAGCAGTTTTGCTTCGCTCTTTCTCTAGTGCATTCATCTGGGTCTACCACTATCTGTCTTGCCACTATATCAATAGGACAGAGCCCTGCGATTACCAGCGCAGCTTCTTCTGAAGTAGTTCTGAACGCGCAGCATACCCTTATAGCGCATAATCTATATAGGGATCGGATTTCCCGAGCGTATGACCTCATCTTTAGCGCTGCAGACCAGATTGGCGGGCCGGACACAAGAATGCTTTTCACAACACTCACATACAACTTCCTGCGCTCTTGTTTAGGACCTCCAACATTCAGCATTAGTCTTGAAAGCCCTGCTGCAACTTTTTCCGCTTTCCCGAAGGCATAGTCGATATGCGGTTTAAACGTCAGTCTTGTAACAAAAATGATCCCTCGGTATTTAAGCATCTCCGCCGATGTAATTTCAGTATCACAGACTTTAATGGTAGCTACTTCCTTTAACTTCCTACTACTATTAAACACTGCCTCTGTCTTTTAGGGTGCCAACTCTAGGCCTGCTTCCTTCAACCAAGCATGAACGCGAAGTATTGCGGAGTGTGCTGTCTTGATTACATCACGCATGTGTTTGGCTACTACCACCAATGCAATGTCATCTGCGAAACCAATTATTTTTGCTCCCCCAGGTAACTTAAGTTTTAAAACACCGTCGTACGTTACGTTCCAGAGCGTTGGTCCGAGAACCGATCCTTGTGGCACCCCACCGGAGATATTATATCTTTTAATGGCATCGTTTGATTCATAGAGTAAAACCTTATCGCAAAGGTAATTATCAATGATCCTCCGAAGGTATGCCGGAACTCTGAATATCTGAAGTGCCTGAAGTATTTTCTGCCAACTAGCCGAATTAAATGCGTTCTTCACATCCAGAGTAACAAGGAGGCAGCACTTCTTAGATCCGCCCTTCCACCGCTTCCCGCTAATCGCTTGTTCTGCCAGCTCTTTAACCAACATGGCCGCTCCAACCCAGGATCTGCCTTTCCTAAATCCAAACTGAGTATTTGATAGCCCTCCTCCTGCTTCTATCGCTGCGACTAATCTGGTGTTTATAATACGCATACAAATGGGGCGGTACGCCGAAGGATCTGCCGGTGGTTTTCCTGCTTTTGGTAGGAGGACTAATCGATGCTGCTTCCATGTATCAGGGAACACCCCTTCTGCAAGACATGCGTTAAAGCTATCGACGAAGGCTTCGGGAGTCGCCTTTGAGATTGCTTTCAGTACTCGCTTTGGAATGCTGTCAGGACCTGGTGATTTACGATCACTAAACCCACTTGCAGCATTTATCACCTCTTCCGCTATGACAACCGGGAAATTGCAGGCTCTTCTTGAAAATAATTCTCTGGTAAAGGCTGGTTTTACCGGAAAAAGCGTTTTTACACTAGTCTTCAATCTTTTTGTGGCATGATATCTGTGGTCGTACTGATGCTTTTAGCTTCTTTGTGACCAGCTTATACGTCAATCCCCAAGGATCTTCCTCTACAGTGCTGCATAGACTCTAAAAACATTTTTCTTTACTAGTTTTGATGGCTTCTTTGAGCTCTTTACGCTTACTTTTGTATAGTGTTTGGTGGGTGACGTATGCCCCACTCACTCTGGCTCGCTAGGAGTTTCTGCTCGTCTTGTTGCATTGGCGGCGCAGTTCTGCTATGCGCTCATTCCACCAATACACTGGGGAGCGCCTATGGTTAGAAGATTTTCTTGTCATTGCAGCGTCGCAGGCAGCTGTTATGCCTGCTATTAAATGGTTTGCCATACTTGTTGCCCTCTTCTGGTAGTACAATATTGGATGCCTTGAACAAGAGCGCTCCCTCGTCCAATGTGTTCAGCTTCCATCCTATCGCCTTAACTCTTGTATTTCGTTGGCTTTGCCTTTCCTCGTTTATGGAGAAGATAATCGCCTGATGGTCGCTGTGGGTATATTCGTCACTAACTTCCCAAGAGGCACGCTGAAAAAGCATGCTGCTCACGAAGGCTAGATCGATAATTGACCCCATACCATCTTTACAGAAGGTAAATTTTCGCCCGCTGTTTAGCAGCGCAACATCTAGGGATGCTAATTCTATAGCCCATGTGTTAAAGTCTCCCGCAATTACCACGTGTGCTCTGGTTCTCGCGTCCCTCACTATGCTGTCCATGACTATTTCAAACTCTTCGAGACTGAAGCTCGGTGGTATGTAGCAGCTGTAGAGGACGAGTTCTGCAACCTTAACACTGACGAAGCCTACCTCCGCCTTGAGCTGTTCTATTTGAGAAGGCTTTCTGGCGCAACTCCATACTGCAGATCGTGCAGTGTTATCCTTGGCCCAGAGTTGAGATTCCGGTACTTTATATGGCTCACTTAGCAACACTATATCTATATTTTTCTCTATTACAGTTTGCTCCAGCAACTCCTGAGCGGCCTTACAGTGGTTTAAATTTAACTGTAGTAGTTTCTTATTTTTTATTTTGCATAGCTTCTTTATAGAAAGGGCATTCCTTGTCACCCGTTTTATGATTTGTTTCGGCCCGCTTTCTTCAAAAGCATATAATACACCTCCATTCCTTTTTTCAGTCTCGGAATTTATGGTCTAGGCCTCCACAATTATAGCACGTACCTATTACGTCTTGCGTCGCTGTACGGTTCCTGGCCAGGTGACCAAACTCCAGCTCTTTGTAACACTGAGTAAGTTGCATCTTGGCACGTACTCGACAGATTACCCACGCAACTCTGTACTTGCCTTTAGATAGTAGCTCGTTCGCCACCTTTACCGGTATCAGCAGAGTGGCTGTTTTGGTCCCACTATAGGCTCTTCTCAAGGATTTTATTGCTTCCTCCGGAATTTCAATTCCATCCAGTTGACTCTCCAGGGCCTGACAAGTCTCTTGTTTTGTTGCAAGCTCGTCTAAATCTTTGATCTCCACCACCGTTTCTGCCGTTAATGTCTTCACGGATACTGTTTCTGCGAGGGCTTGCTTAACAGCTTGTTGAATCTCCTTATTTTTAGGATCGGTTGGTTTTGTCAACTGAAGAGGGAGATCCCCGTTGGCTGTCTTGCGAATCTTCGTGACGGTTTGTCCAACATGTTTCAGTTGTGGCTCCGTCTTTACAGTTTTTAGCACCTCGGCATACGAATTCCCTTTGCAACTTATTATCAATACATCTGGTCGAGGGAGCTTTGGCTTCGGTGCCTTTCTCCGTTGCACTTCTTTCCATTGATTAGTCTCATCGGCACGTTCTCTATTCGTAGACTCTTCATTTGATTTTGTGGGCTCCTTAGATTTTGTAGACTCCTGGCTGCTCACAGTTCTTCCCGGCTGGTTTTGTTTCCTGCTTGAGCTAGGTAGCTTTTTCCCTAGCTCTTCTACCGCGTGTATCTTTCTTTGGTCCTGGTTTCTCGAGGGCGTTGTTTGGGAGTGCGCATCTACTGTTTGTATCAAGGTCGAGCTTTATGATACAGCGTCGGCAGTTCGGCTATAAGTTCACGCATCGGCTGGTGAATGTTTTTCCTTTTACCGTCTTCCATCATATCCACTAGTTCTCGGATTTTTTCCCCTAAGGTAGTCCACGCAGAATGTCGGCTCCCTACTGTCTCGCAGTTTATACGTGGTGACGACGACCATGATCCTGGTGGAGAACCGATTGGTCGCGGTCGCTTTCCAAATGGATTCAACAACGTGGTTGATTCCGTGGGTGTCTTCTCTGTCTGTCGCCCACCAGGTTACACTCATTTCAGTTCTTCAGTGTCGTGCTTCTTGTCGCGCTTTAATTTTAGTGTATATGTATATGTATGTATATATTATTATTATTACTATTTATTATTATTAGTTTAATTATTATTATTATTATTTTTTATTTTTTTTTATTTTTATTTTTAGTTTTTTAGTTTTTTATTTATTAATTTATTTATTTATTTTTATTTTATTGTGGGTTGTGTTATTTTATTGTGTTTTATTTTATTTCGCTTGTTTTCTATAGATATTATATTTACTTTGTTATATTATATTTTATGTGATTTATTTTATTATTATTAGATATTATTATTATTATTATTATTTATTTTATTTATTTTATTTATTTTTTTTTCCTGTTAACAAATTTAGTTTAATGAGTTATGGAACACCCTGTACTGCTTATTTGTTCCTTCTGGTAACACTACTTAGCTGTCAGTTGTTCCGCTTATCTGTTCCCACTTTTGGGCGACTAGATCAGCTGTATTTGTCACTTCTGATCGAATAACATTAAAATTTGCTATCTCTCGGGCCAACACCACTCGCGTGCACTACATTCGACGCGGAATGGGTCCAGCAAAAACGTAACAGGGGTAAGATTGGTATATCCTTTTAAGAACTACCTACATTCTTCACAATAGTCTTTGTTTTCGGGAGCTCCCTCAGCACGACTCTCGCTGGTATATATGCATACATGTAAGATGGCAGCACTAAACTATGTCACGTCTAGGTATTAGTAACGTTTGGCAACACTGAGGAGTAAGTGGTATGTAGCAAGAGAGTCAAGTGGAAGTCGTCGTGAGAATCGTCCGAAAGCTGTGCCGAGATTTGCATTTAATTTTCTATATCTTTTTGAAATACTTAAACTGTACTACACATTAATATTTACTTTTTAACGTACTGTTAATTCATACAATAATTAATAAAGCTATTAATTATCACATGGGGGCTCAACCTTTTGAACGTTCGCATTTGATGTCTGTCTAAATAGAATGTTTCATTCTGCGAAAAAGGCGAAGTCAACGCAAAAAAGCAGAGCAACGCGGCAGTCGTGCTGCAAAACGTTTAGAAGCAGTAGAAGCAGGAGGTGAAGTTGAAAAGTCCAACGAAAATACGGAAGAAGCAGAAATAGAAGACAGCGAGAATTCAACGCCATAGCGGCGGCGCAAGCAACAGTAAAAGCAGTAGAAATTAAGCAGTTCAACGAAATCAGCAGTGAAGCCAAAGATAGAAGCAACAGTAAGTTCGAAACATCAGTGAAAGAGGTTGCAGCAGCCGACTTAAAGGAGACGAACGTAGAAGCAGCAGACACCTCCAACGAAAGCGAAATAGAAATGGCAACAAACGTAGGTAGCGGCGCTTTCAGTAAATTGGTCAGAGCGTTGACACAAAGCATTGAACAAAGCAGCAGAAACAGCGTAACAATTGATTTTGCGAAAGTAGTGCCAGAATACGACGGCACGTCAATTCCCGTGCGTCAATGGCTCAACAACTTTAACGAAAATGCAGAGGCATACGGAGTAAGCACAAAACAGAAGTACGTGAATGCTCGAAACAAGACGAAAGGGACGGCGAAATTCTTGTTGGAAACAGTGACGTTGTCAACCTACGAATCTTTGTGTGAGGTGTTAATAGAGGAATTTGACAGAAAGCTGAGCAGCAGCGAAGTGCATAAAATGCTGAGGGAAAGACGAAAGAAGACTTCAGAGAATTTCCATGAATATGTTTTGTGTATGCGAAAAATTGCTGCATTGAGAAATGTAGAAGACGAGTCGGTAATTAGGTATATTGCTGATGTTCTACAACTGCGGGATTACTTAAAATATCCATTATACAGTGCACCTACTTTTAAAGAATTAGTTGAACGCC
>NW_023459851.1:3034-19051 GCF_013731165.1 Rhagoletis pomonella | reverse complement strand
ATCATGATAGCTGATAATATCAGAGGCCCCAGAGAAAATATGTACAAACATATGTACATACATTCATATCTTTACCTTAATTCGGAACTTCTTTCGAAACTGGGGTTTTCACAGATTTTATTAGGATATGTTAAAATACACCTCACTAAAAATTTGAAAGAGTTAGTACCAAAAACAACGGAGTTAATCCACTTCTTCTCTTGTAAAATAGAAAATTTGCTGGTTAAGGGCATATGTATGTATGTACATATACGAAAAGGTGCTCTCAACGCTAGTTCGATCTTAAATAAATGTTCAGGCGGCGCTACTACCAACCAATCAACGAATGCACGTCGACGCACGTCACATTTTACTTAATTCTATAAAAGCTTTTGCAAGCGCTGGAATGCAGAGAGAAACATTTTCCTTCAACGAAAACCACCAAATTGAGCTTTATTTTTCAAAATTGTCCAAAAATAAAATTAAATATTTTTTGAATTGTTTATGTACTAAATGTCATTTTGCTTGTAAATACAAGTCTACAAGTCTTTATATAACAAGTTTTGTGTGAACTTTCGTGAAACGAAATTTAGAATTGTTTGTAAAACGAGCACTTGTACCTTGTAGCTTGTAACATGTAAATTTGTAGTTTTGAGAAACAGGCCCCAGTGACTGAGATTTTAAAACATAATGAGTATGCAGACTATAAATTGAAAAATCAATTAATTTACCTAAAAGCACGGAAGGAGAGATCATCAAAAACGCACACAATTTTGGTCATATGGGCTTACAAAAAACAATGCATGCAGTAAGGCAAGATTATTACATACCGCATTTGAAACGAAAAGTAAAACAAATCATTTCAAACTGCATAGAGTGCATAATGCATAACCGCAAATTAGGCCGACAAGAAGATTGGTTACACTGTATCGACAAGGGGGATACGCCGCTTTGCACTCTACACGTAGATCATTTGGGATCGTTGGACGTTACATCAAAGTGCTACAAATATATACTTTCGATGGTGGATGGGTTTTTCCAAGTTTACTTGGCTCTACCCAACGAAAACAACAGACGCGCTAGAGGTTCTAAGGCACTTGAGTTCTTGGGTAACAATCTTTGGTAGTCCGCAGCGAATTGTCAGCGACAAAGGTGGAGCTTTAACCTCGAAATTGTTTATAGAATTCTGTGAAACACATAAAATTGACCAAATTGAGACTACGGCCGGTGTGCCAAGGGGTAACGGCCAAATAGAAAGGGCCAACAGAGTCATTCTTTCTGTTTTGGCAAAGTGTCAGCAGCAGACCCAGCTAAGTGGTACAAACATACATCGACGGTGCAACGGGAAATCAACGCGCATATACACTCTTCAACAAAGTTCACTCCATTCGAAGTTATATTTGGGGTGAAGATGCGAAATGAGGCAGACACGGATGTACTAAATATTCTACATGAAGAACTAGTGACTCAGTTGCAAGACGAACGCAATAAAATTAGGCAGGAAACAAGAGAGCATATACTAAAAGCGCAAGAAAACTACAATAGAAATTTTGACAAGACACGTAAAGGACAGCATGAGTATTGTTTAGCAGATTTAGTCGCCATCAAAGTTCCGCAGTTTGTATCCGGAAAAAAGTTGGCTAATAAGTACATTGGTCCTTACGAAGTCACCTAGGTGAAACCAAATGGAAGATACGACGTGTAAATGTGAGGACGAGTTTGAAGAAAGCGAAGAGGATGATAATATGGAATCATCTGGGACAGATGAATTGCAGGATGACCGATTGTAAGATGGCAGCACTAAACATATTTCACGTCTGGTAACACTAGGTATTAGTAACGTTTGGCAACACTGAGGAGTAAGTGGTATGTAGCAAGAGAGTCAAGTGGAAGTGATCGTGAGTATCGTCCGAAAGCTGTGCCGAGATTTGCACTTAAGTTTCTATATATTTTTGAAATACTTAAACTTACTACACATTAATATTCACTTTTCAACGTACGCGTCTGTGGCTCCCTACTAGGAATTGCTTGCAGAGCATTGTGTTGTGCTCCTTTATGTTCTGGCGACATCAGAAGGCATCCGGTCGTTGTTCGTAGTGCGGTGTTTTGTGCAGTCTGTAGCTTCATCCACTGCGTGCTACTGGTCCCCGGCGGCCGTACTGATGCCGCGTAACTTAGAACTGACCGGCTAATGCCTTGCAACGTTTATTTGTATTTGCCCCAGCTGCTGCCGAATAGCGACTTCAGCGACCTTGATGCGGCTCTGTAATTTGTTGACAATTGCGGTTGTGTGCGCAAAGAAGGGGATCAGACTGTCGAATGTAACTCCGAGTATGTTAGGGTTACCCACCGTCGAAATTGGTGTTGCATCAACGTAAATACCTAGCGGTAGTCTGACCTCCTTCGTCCAGGTGGTAAATAAGGTCGCAGAGGATTTTGTAGGGGAGAGGGTTAGACTCCTAGAAGTGAAGGAGCGAGAAAGCTTGGATAGATACCCATTTACTTTCGAGCACAAGTTCCATTCCCAGACGCCAATACCGAACAATCGTCAGCATAAGAGACAATCGAGACTCCCTCTGGGAGTTGAGGGAGCTTGGAAATATAGAAGTTAAACAGTAGTGGAGATAGGACACCACCCTGTGGTGCCCCCTGTTCTATTTTTCTAGGTTTGCTCATAAATATTACTGACGAGTTTCGACCACTCAGATAATTCGCTGACCACCGTTGAATATCTGTGGGAGTGAGGAGGCCTCTACGTCTTTTAGCAGCGTGAAGTGGCTGCGTGAGCGTGGAGTGGGTGATACCAAACGCCTTGACAGGTCCAACGCTAATAGAATAGTTCTCTCACAGGGGCGGTTGCGGTTAAGGCCACGTGTTATCTGAGTGTTTATGGCGTTAAGTGCTGTCGTTGTGCTGTGCACTTTTCGGAAACCATGCTGATGCTTCGCTGGGGTCAGGTGGTTCGAAAATTACGGGAGTAGCAAGGCCTCTAGTGTCTTCGCTACCGGGGAAAGGAGTGTTATTGGACGATAAGACTCACCTTTGTTGGCTGGTTGCCCCGGTTTGAGCAGTGGGACAACTCGTCCCAACTTCCAAATGTCTGGAATGACGAGAGTGACCATTGACAGCTTGAGAACCTAGAGAGTCTACTCCCGCAGGACCCAAATTTTTCAGCATCAACATGCATATTCCGTCGTGTCCCATGGCTTTGAAGGCTTCGCCTTCCCGGTGGCTACCTGAACTTTACTGCTGGTGAAAACAAGAGGCGCACTTGTTGTTGGCAGCTTGTGAAGCCTTCTGGTCACTCGACGCTTGGCTTTGTCAACCGGAGGAAGCAGTATAAATTGTCTGCTAAAATAGCTCACGCATCGCTCCGGGTCCGACGAATATATATTGCTGATATATATTGCTCTTGAAGAGCAATGTGCGGTCTCCATAGGCTATTTATATTCTAACATAGTATCAAGATATAAACTTGATCCTGGGGAGACGGGCCGTTAGAGAATAACGGCTAAAATCCATGACTCGTAGTACCGAATCGGTACTCACATAATAGGTCCATTCCTTATCTTTTCTGACTAAAATCTCAAAAGTGTCAAAATGGAAGAGCGTAAGCCAAATGCGCTCACTAAAAGAGTATAACAGGAAAACGTAAAGGAACGCAAAAAACTAAATTTTTAGTCCAAATAATGGCAACAACAAAACTAATGAAAGAAGAATAGCAATGTATGTGCAAAACAAATTCACACAAGCACAAGCAAAATAAACCAGGGACGTGAACCGGATGAAAAATTTGGTCGGTTCGGTTCAGCGGTTCAAACCGTTGTTAGATTGTTTCATAAAAGCGGTTTTTTTGGTCTTTGAACCGGGGTTTCGGTTTGGTTCAACGGTTCGAAAAACAAAAAAATATCGCGCAAATTTAAGTGTCAAGTGTCAAGTGCAACAACGCGCAAGGTTAAGGGTCAAGTGAGATGGGCTGCCTTTACATTTGATATTGTCACATGGTAAAAAAACATGGTAGGTATTACCATGTTTAACAAAAAAAAAGTGGGTACATTTATCTATTGAAAATTGGTTGAAACGAATCTTTAAACCTTTAAAGAAAGTGGTTCGGTTTTCGGTTCGAATCAAACATTTGTGGAAAATTTGGGTTCGGTTAATGGTTCAGTTAATTAATAGAAAAAAGCAGTTTTCCGGTTCAAAACCGGTTCGGTTCAAAACCGGTTCACGTCCCTGCAATAAACACTTACTATATCAATTATTTTTTGCCTCCCATTTTCAATTCTTCTTTTTTGGTTTTATTCTCACCTTTCGTGTATTCATTTAATAATAATGATATAATAATAGATTGGCGCTTACACATATGTTAGTGTTTGGCCGAGCTTCTCCTCCAACTTGTGGCGTGCGCCTTGATGTTGTCACACAAAGCGGAAGGACCTACAGTTTTACGCCAACTCCGAACGGCGATTGTATTTTTTTATGAGAAGCTGTTTTTCATGGCAGAAATACACTCGGAGGTTTGCCATTGCCTGCCGAGGGACGACCGCTGTTAAGAAAAACCCTCTTTTTTATATTTTGTGGGATGTTGCTTTGACCAGGGCTTGAACCCAGGTGCTGATGAGTGCAAGCGCGCACTGCTTACCACTACACCACAGCGGCCGGCGTGTATTCTTTTATTTCCTTTAATTTAAATTCAGTTGAGTTTGACACTTTTCAAGATTTTGCCAACAAAAATTCTTCTGATTAAATCTGACTACTTCGGACTGAAGAGAGTCACTCTCACTGTGTGTTGCACGCTCATTTCTGCTGTCATTTTCGAGTTAAGAAACGCTATTTGGACTAAATCTGACTACTTCGGACTATTTCTGGGAGATAAGGAACCCAACTTATAGTTGTGTTTAATGAGACCGATAACAGTGCAGAACAGGTCAAGTTAGAGCAGAATCAAGACGTATTTAACAAGGTGGTTGTAGCCGTATATAAATAAACAATTACACTAACAATTATACGCAGATATACATACTGTCATTGGTATGAATTACAACAAATACATCATTTGACATAATGCTTTTTACGGCAAAAAACTCAGCTGTCGCCCCAACACCACCTTGTTAAATACACCTTGAGCAGAATTAAAGAAACGCAGATAAGAATCTCATGAAACACTTTTCAGGCAGAATTTCTCAAAACAGTTTCTTGCTCCAAGTTACTCCATCAAAAAAGCTGGTGCAGAGAATCGTGCTCTTACTTGCTCTTCCCCTTAGCGCAGGCTCATGAAACAAGAGGTAGAGTAAAGCCTGCTACACGGTTCAATGCGAGCGTGAACGTGAATTTTTTATTTTAACCAATATCTTCGTTATTACTTACCTTTTTGCAATAGTTAGGCCCAATTTCAGATGGCCTCCTTAAATGAGATTGTTGATTAACTTCCACAATTCATTTTCAGATCAAACATTTAATCTGCACTTAAATGGCCATTATTGGCTGTTGAGGACATGAGAAATACTCCAAAATATACCAACATCTGATCGCTTAGAAGCAGACTTCCTTCAGTTCCAAGACACCTGCTCCACAAAAACCCTCGGATTAAAATGGAATGGTGAATTTTTATACTCTTCCAGACTCTACTGTAGCCACGGAAAACAAATTTTATCCTCCGTTGCCAAACTTTTCGACCCGGCAGTGTGGCTAACGCCAATGATGATCCAAGTTAAAATGTTACTCCCACAACTCTGGATGGAAGGCACAGGTTCTGACGAAACCGTTAAACCCGGCGCGCTTCACAAATGGAACGCATTTCGAGAAAACTTGATAGCCATCCCGGAAATCCAGATCCCACGGTGGATTTAGTTTTCCCTTCATAAAAATATCTAACTCCACGGATTCTCATACGCACCCGAAAAGGCCTTCTGCGCCTGTGTCTACCTCAGAGAGGAACAGGGGAAAATCAAATATCCTCTCATATGCTCGTAGCTAAAATTAAGGTTGCACCCTGACAAACAGTTAGTCTACCTCGCTTAGAACTCTGTGGAGCAGTCCTACTCTACCAACTAATAAAGCAGATTCGGTCCCAACTCGATCTGCCATCCCACGAACTCACAGATGGACATGGAAGACTTATGTAGCGAACCGAACCTCTCTCATCCTACAAAATGTCAGCAACGCCACTTCGAGACACGTATCCAGCTCAGAAAACCCTGCAGGTCTAGGCACAAGACGATGTAAGCCACAAGATCTAGCGTCCTGCTCGCTAAGGTGGAATGACCTCCAATGGCTCATTAAACCCTCAACGCGCTGGCCAAAGATCGCGCCTCCAACTGTCTCTCCCCCGAACAAAAATCGGTGGAAGCGTACCACATGACAGGGAATGAGGATCTTCTCACTCGATTCTCGCCATTTCCTCGCGCACTTAGGGCAATCGCCTACGTATATCGATTTATCCACAGTGCACGGGAGGAGCCAACACCCACCACATACACACTTACCCAAGAAGAAAAAGATTTCGTAAAAACGCGGCTTATCATATGGGCACAACGTAAGAGAGGCAACTCCTTTCTTGAGTTCAGTGATTGTTCCCATAACGCAAGAGTTTCGTCTGGGAGTTTTGAGGAGCAGAGGTATATTAGCATAGGGTACCAGTCTTTTTTGGATACACCATTTGCATTGAGGGTTGAGAGGCAATTGTTAATAGTGGTCTGTATTGCCTGAATTCTTTCCCCATTTTCACTATGAATGGGTTGAATATTAAAAAAGGTTTTGAGCTGGTTGTCGACGAGAATTCTGCGAATCTCGTATCCAGACTTTAAAGCGTCCCATGGCAGCTCAAAGTTATTGTCCTTACGCGCCATTAAAAAGAATTGGCAGCACTTAAACTAAAAAAACATAGCTAAAACCCATTTTCGGTAACAAAAAAAAATCGAAAGCGAGTGGCGCGCGCTACGCGAAAAAAAAACAAAAACGCAAAGTGAAAAAAAATACAAATAATCAAATTGAAAATTAAAGAACTAAACATTTAAATAAGATAAACAAATTAGACATCAAAGTTAAAAAAAAAAAAAACTAACAGTGCCCGCTGCGTTGTGTACAAAACGAAACATAAAGCAAAAAGGGTGCTCACATGAACTAACAAAAAGAAAGTGAAAACTTATACAAACATTAAAAAGCGCTCAAAAACAGGGCATTAATTAAAAAAAAACTCTAAAATTGTGCATTTCTCGGGTTTTCGCAGAAACCACCACTCATTAGCCATCATCGCAGCAGCAGAACTTGAACTGCAATCTACCACAGTTGGAATCCTAGCGACAATATATAGTCATCTTTTCCATTGGGAGCAGTAGCCACCGCGCCACCGCAGGAACATCGGAGCACCACCGGCAACCGGAGTATACATCCGCAGCGCAACAGTAGCCACAGCAAGCCTAGAAGCGAGCGTAGCAACAACAACAGCAAGCTACGGAACAAAATTTGTACAGTAGAGCGACACAGGAAAAGTTCGTACACAAGTTAAATGCCAAAGTGAGTGACTCGAAACATACATACATACATAAATATATTATATATAAAAAAAGGTTTAGCGGATTTTTGTAAAATACAGTAAACTGAATTGCTTAAGTTTTTTTCATTTACCGTTGAACAAAAAACCTCTATTATCATATACTTACCATTCACCCTGTCGGTACATAAGTTTAGATAAACCCATAAATTCCGCTCAATTCTTTCTTAAATCTGAAAAAATCCGCCAGACTAATCACATATTTATATATACATACATACTCCCTCACGTATAGACGAAAATACATAAACCCTCATCTCGGAAATATATGTATGTTAACTCGTAACAGAAGAAAATCAAAAGTATTCGAAGTGAACTTTTATACCAGAATTTCCGACTAGGCATTCGCAAACAAAAAATTCCCGGTCCCCATCGCCTACTAAAATCCAACATCGCAACGGACACTTCATTTGCTCATGTACATACATATATGTATTAGCATTCTAGCGCTAAATTCGATTGGCAACAATATAGCCTGCAGTTTATTCCTATTGGAACATCTCGAAGGGGGTAATTCCTCCTACTAAGTACAAGCAAACGAAAGGAGGAAAGCAAACACTAAGAAATAAACCTTGCCGCTCACCCCATGTTGAAATTGGAACTTATCTGAACTCTTAACTGCAGTTAAGCCTCTGTGGAAATAACTATAAGTCTGTCTTGTATGAAAGACTTAAATTACTTGATGACACTTCTTTTCGACTGTGAAACTTTCGAAAAATTTTCAGCGGTAGCACTGGCTCTGAGTTTCCGCAACTCACCGCGCATCAGCCGAGCGCTGTTTGCAAACGAGTTCTCATTAAGCCTGATATACAGTTCTATGCGAGCGTGAGCGTGAGCTTTTTATTTTGACCAATATCTTTGTTATTACTAAACTTTTTGCTATAGTTGAGACATGAAAAGATACAGGATTAAAATATCTTTCAGAATTATGGAATAAAAACTAACTTAAAATGCATAATATGCCTTTTTTTCTAGCTCACACTCAACTGTGTGTGTACGCAAAGCTTAAAGCTTGATATACAGTTCAATGCGAGCGTGAGCGTGAACTTTCGCAAAGGCAAAGAATTCCATTTGTATTCTTATGGACGCTCACACACATCTGTCAAAACTTGCTGTTCACATGCGAATGCTTTGCGTACGCTTACAGTTGAGTGTGAGCTCGAAAAAAAGGCATATTATGCATTTTAAATTAGTTTTTATTCTATAATTCTGAAAGATATTTTAATTCTCTATCTTTTCATGTTTCAACTATAGCAAAAAGTTGAGTGATAACGAAGATATTGGTCGAAATAAAAAGCTCACGCTCACGCTCGCATTGAACTGTATAAACCAAATTTTATCGTGGCTGATCAAAACGATATATTAAGAAAAATTGATGAAGGTGTTTATGAATTAAGGCAGAAGAACGGTAAAAGTGCAGTTTGGGGCTTGTTTGCTGAAATAAAGAGAAAGGATGGAACGATATTGGAAGGCTTTGTTTACTGCCGTAAATGCAAGGATTTGCTGAAGTTTAATGGCAAGCAAACAAGTAATCTGTTGCGTCACAAATGTTTTGCCAGCGCTTCTGAGCAGTAAACCGCCAAGAAAAATGTAAGCCAAGAGGACAAAGAATGCGCTGTCAATGCCTGTTCATAGTGGAGTATAGAAGATTGCCGCCCTTTTATTGCTGTTTAGGGGTCTGGGTTTGCAAAACTAGCGGAATTTTTTTTATTAAAATTGAAGCAAAGTACAGCGAAAATATCGATATCCATGACCTACTTCCTAATGCAACCACAATCTCGCGAAGGATCTATAAAATGGGTGCGGAAAAGAAACATGCAGTCAAATCTAGTTTAAAAAAGTCGTTGATGAAGAAAAAGCTTCTGTAACCACGGATCTCTGGACTGATAATTATGTAAAAAAAAAAATTTTGTGTGCGACGCTTAATTTTTTCGACGGTTCCAATTTAAAAATCATAGTTTTAGGTGTTAAGTCTATGGACTTCCAGAAATCTTCGAAATATATTTTCTCAATTTGATATTCACAACCTTTAGTCACTAGTATTTGTTACCGACAGGGGGAGTAATATAAAAAGTGCATTACAAAACTACACAAGAATCAATTGCTCCAATCACCTTTTTTCTAATGTAGTAAACTCAGCATTTGAAGCTACCAATGATTTTAAACCTTTAATAGGTGCTTGCAGGAGCCTAGTTAAATATTAAAAAAAAACGAACCTCCAGCATTCGTTACAAACATCATTGAAAAGTCACTGTTTCATACGTTGAAACTCCTACTTGGTAATGCTTAAATCCATTTTCGACAATTGGTCGACTATAAGCGAAATTTCAACAGCAAATAATCAACAAAGTCGCTTGTTTGAGATTAATATAAATATCCCCTACAAGAATTGTGTGATGGAAACTAACACATTCTCATTTACCTTACTAACCCATTTGCAATTTTTGCGTTGGTTAAAAAGAGACAACTAAATAAGGCCATAAGCCGGAGGAAGACGGTAGATCACATGTACACAAATGTTTACATCACGTTTTGCACATTGCTCTTAAAAAGTTGATAGAAGTACTTGATTGAGATCTCCATCACCAGTGAGTATCACATGATCAATCAAATGACTATCTCTGTTCTTGTAGGGTCGTCATCCCTTTAGTAGAGTTGTGCCAGTACTTTGACACAACTTATAAATAATTGCAGGGACGCAGTTTCGTGTCAATATGTTTTGTACTTCCTTCCATTTTAAGATTAAAAACGATATGCTAAGCAGTTCATTCCAATATTCCAGCGATAGTCAGCTGTAAACATAATAAGTCAACATATATCTAAGCATCTGATACAAACTGGCACTATACTTACTATATCCTCCACCAAAAAAATATGAGAGATTTTGATTTTGATTGGCGGATGATTATTGTCATACGATATTGATTAACTACATAATACAAAAGGAGTAATAAAATAAAAAAAATAATTAAACTCATCTATGTACATATGGAGTGCAATGGAGTATAGTCGTTGTGCTGAGTATGCAGTTAGAGTTGCACGGCTATACTCAATCCCGACTCTCGCGTCCTCGTTCGCGAACTCTGGGCAACGTGAGCTACCCATATGTGAGATGCGGTAACCAATCTGAGTGGAGCCTTGGGTCACGGCAGAAAGAGAGGGAGCTTCGATGGGGACACTCCGACTTATTCGGTTTAAGGGCTCACTGAAGTCTGCAGCGTCTGTTCACCAGTAGGTGCGGCTGCAAGCGGTTGTCTGCCTTGGAACAAGCGGCTCGTTATATAAACGTGTATTTGGTTGCGAAACCACCCCCGTCCCAGCAATGGATTGTGCGCTGGGTTTGGGACCCGCCACGTAAAAACCGCTTCCAGTGAAGAAGCGAAACAGTGCCTCGGATGAGACCCCCCTAATTATGACGACCACGGCAAATGTTTAAAGGATTACGATTTGAGGGCATGCACCTGGAATGTCCGGACCCTTAGATAGATAGATAGATAGTTGGTTGGGTAATGCACTGCGAACGCTGGGTCTATTGTGCTCCTAGCTCATCACAACTCCTCAGCAATCCCCAGAGTGTCTAAAAACTTCATATTGGACCCCGGGGACAGTGAGTGTATGTGCTCCTCTCTTGGCCAGACGTACCCTATGCTTCTAAGCCTCCTGCGCGCCACGGCCTCAGACTCTACAAGAAGGTGTAGGGGAGTTTCCCTGGCGGCATCGTAGAAGCGGCGCAGGTCGCTGGACCAGATACCTAGTTTATTCATGTGCCCTCTTAGCCTACAGTGGCCGGTAAAAAATCCTGTAATAACCCTCAGTTTGTCCTTTGGAAAATTCATGAGTAGCCTGTATCTTGTCAGATTGTAACCTCCTAATAAGCTTTTCGCCTGACGCTGACCCATGGTGTCACGCTAATGCAGTTCCCTCAGTTTTCTAATGTCCCTTCTGAGCATATCCTTTATAGTACTTGGTCCCACTGCCAGAAAGGGCTCAGGTCCTATCGGGGCCGAGGAAGCACCTAATCTGGACAGGTGATCAGCCTCCTCATTTCCTGCCACCCCCGTGTGCCCTGGTACCCACATTAGTTGGATATCATTGACCTCCGCCAGAGCATTAAGCCTCTCGACACATTCCAAAACCAAGGAGGACTTGATCTCGAATGATGATAGAGCCATAAGTGCCTCACTATCACTTAGTATAAGTATCCTTTCATTCGTACTCATGTTGATCTCAGCGCACAAACTGATGGCATAGACCTCCGCTTGAAAGATGCTTGGGAAGGTTCCCAGGGGCACCGAAAGCTTCAGCCAGGGGCCGTACACGCCTGCTCCAATCCCCGCAGGTGTTTTGGAGCCGTCAGTGTACCACTGTATTGTGCTCGCCTGTATGTGCCTTTCCATAATAGAGGCACACCAGGTAACCTTGCTGTAAGTGTAAGTCCTGAAATTCCTTTTGAAGATAACCTGTCTGTTGATATCGTCTCTGGGGAAAAGAGCCAGGGGAGTTGGATACCTAGCTTGTCCCTGTTCCTAGATGATACCACCATGCCTTTGCCGAAGCCCTCCCTAGCAAAGTTGAGGAGGGTTCGCTTTGCAACCTGTTCAACTAAGAGGTGCAGTGGCTCGAGTTCCAGCATTACCTCTAGCGCTGCCGTCGGGCATGTGCGCATTGCTCCCGTAATGCACACACATGCCAAACGTTGAAGCTTAGAGAGGGTCTGCCTCGCCGTTACTAAAGTAGTCCTGGAATGCCAAGCCACCGTACGTTACTATAGGTCTCACTATCATGGTGTACAACCATCTGAGGATCCTCGGAGTGCACCCCCAGCATTTGCCCGCCAGACGTTTGCACACCATAATCGCCTTGGTGGCCTTGGAGGTGACCGCATCAACATGGGTCTTTCACAGAAGCTTGGAGTCCAGGGTAAGCCCCAGATACTTAACCTCTGTGGCGACATTGATTACGATCCCGTCCAGGGTCAGGTTCCTCATCCCCTGAAGATTTCTTTTCTTGGTGAAGGGGACTATAGCTGTCTTGGAGGGATTGATATTTAAGCCTACATCTGCGCACCACCTTTTTGCAAGGTTAAGACTTCTTTGGACGATGTCACAGAGAGTACTAGCGAACTTCCCTCTAGCAATAATCACTATGTCGTCCGCATACCCTTGGCATCGAACGCCCTCGTTAGTGAGTAGCTGTAGGAGTTCGTCCACAACTAAGCTCCACAGTAGAGGAGATAATACTCCCCCTTGCGGGCACCCTTTTGTTGTTTGTATTTGAACAACGCTGTCACCGACTTCAGTTTCGGCTATCCTGGTCTGCAGTAACCTTGCTATCCAACGCCGGATGGTTGGCTGGACGTTATATTTCTCAAGAGCTCTATCAACTCCCGAATGGGAGGCATTATCAAAGGCCCCCTCAATATCGAGGAAGGCACAGAGCACCACCTCATCACACTCAAAGGCCCCTTGTATTTCCTCCGTTAAGGCATACAGCGCAGTGTCCGTGGATCTACCCACCCTGTACGCGTGCTGGTTGGAATGCAGAGGGGTCTGTTTCAGAGTGTTAAACCTGATCTCATGGTCAATAATTTTCTCCATTGCCTTCAACATAAATAATGTGAGACTTATCGGCCTGAACGACTTGGCAAGAGAGTAATCTCTCTTACCTGCCTTCGGGATAAAAATAACCCTGGCCCTTTGCCACACCTTGGGAATGTGGTCCAGCGCTAGACTGTCCCTCATAACATCTACAAGATGTGGGAGTAAAAGCTCTCCACGCTGCTTCAGCAACACTGGACATATACCATCCACCCCAGGGGACTTGTACCGTTCGAAGGAGTCCAAAGCCCACTGCACCGTTTGCCGGTTTATAAGGCTCTTAGCCAGCTTCCAGTCCGGTTGGGATGGCCTGTACGCAAGGAACATCGCTTCCCTAGTGGTGTGAATGGCGTCCGGAAAGGGGGCCGACAACAGGGCGAGTGCCCTTTCCTGTTCCGTACCTGAAAAGGTCCCAAAGCTTTATGAAGCCTAGCAGCTACAGGAGTGGATGCAATGTTTTCACAAAAGGTCCTGAAGCTGCTACGCTTGGCCTTCCTGATCTCCTTATTGTTCTTTGTCAGACTGACTGAGTATTCCTCCCAGTTCCCGGTGCGCTTTGCCCTGTTAAACAGTCTGCGAACCTCTTTCCTAAGAACCGACAGTTCCCGTGACCACCAGGGAGGCTGAGCCTTCCCTTAGAGGCATCTAAGATTGTGCCGTTCAGCTTATTAACCCTGTCCTCTAGCGCCATACAATCTACCTTTCTTCTCTGTACCTCTATTCTTGGTAGGTTCAGTCTAAGTACCTCTTCATATTTGGCCCAGTCAGTTTTCCTTTGGTTTCTCTTATGGTAACCTGTCTGACAAGCAGCTCCCAGTGCAAACCGGACAATCCTGTGGTCCAACAGTGAAGGCTCAGATGAGACTTTCCACTGGCCGATCAGAGGTGTGGCCAGTCTGTTGCTGATCGTGATGTCAAGAACTTCCTCTCTGACCCTAGTAATGAACGTTGGTTCATTGCCGACATTGTGAATGCTCAGGTCTGCACTTATGATATATTCTAAAAGGCACTCACCCCTACGGTTAGTGTCCGAGCTGCCCCACTCCATATTGTGGGCGTTTTCATCGCAGCCTAGAATGACAGGAAGCCTTTTCCTGCGGCAGGATTCCAGAAGCTGCTGTACCTCAAGGGGCGGCACGTTGGCGTTGTCCCCCGGAAAGTAGGCTGCAGCCAAGACCACCTCCAACTCCCTGCCATCAACCTTCAAGGTAGTCTGGACTGCTACCAGGTCCTGTGTTAGAAACTCTGTAATGCAGAAATAGTTAATATCATTTTTCAGCACTACACACGCTCTGGGCCTCTCGCAGAAGAGGTCCCAAATTACCTTATTGTTGTTGTGGTTAAGGCCCCTCACCTGGCCTCTGTAGGTCCACGGTTCCTGTATTAGCAGTATGCCCAGGTCTTCCGTGGCAAACCTGCTCGCAATGACCGCCGAGGCGGCCACCGCGTGATGCAAATTGACCAGGGCTACCTCTACTGCTGGTGTCTTCATAATTGGGGCTCGTCCTCGATATCCGAGAGCCGCGCGTCGCCCTCGCTTCCTCTATCGAGTTCGAGCCTGCCAATGTCAGCTAGGAGCTCCTGTGTGGTGCGCACGTAGTCGAGGCCTTTTGGCCCGGAACCCACCGGAGCTGGTACCTGTGCAGGATCTGTTGTCTGGTTGGCTGGTGCCAGTGCTGACAGCGGGTTGGCTGGTGGGGCTGTGGTCGACTCTGTCGCTGGGGCCGCAGTGGAGCCAGTTGCCGCGTCAACACACATGTCTTGCGACTCTGACTCCTTGCTGCCTGTCGTCTTTTGTCGCCATGGCCGCACCGAGATGTAGCTGTACCGGAAATTTATGTCGAATCCGGCCCTCTTTATGCTGACGTACGACGCCTCGTCGATGCCCAGGTTGAGCCTGAGCCCGTTGTCCTCAGCGTCGCAGGACACCATCTTCCACGCAGACGTGTGGACACCCTCGTTCTGGGCCTGAATAAGCCCCAGCACGTACTCAGCCGATTTCTCGGCGCATCTAGGGAAGAACACCGAGATCGTGTGCACCGGCGGGATGTCCTCCCCCCTTTTAGTGCATAGCTCGGGTCCCTTCCACCCTTCAATAGCCGGTGCCTCTTCTGCCAGCCAGGTTGCAGTCCGCTCATCCTTGCAGTCCACAAGGAGCATGCCTGATCTGAAGAACACCCCACAGAACACCAGAGGGTGCCTCCACCCTTTTAGGACCTCGTCCATAATCACATCCTGGAGTCTGGTTAGGTCCTCCGGGCATAGAGCAGCTGCAGGGTAGTCACAGGGCAGTACAGCCACCCGGATGCCTTTGAGAGCTTCAGAGTAGCTGGGCTGCTGAGTGGTTCCTTCCAGAGGCTGACCTTGGCCCGCAGACCCTTCCAGGCCACTAGACTCTGTCTGAGGGGGTGTAGGCCCTCGCTCTCGCTTTGGGGGTCGGTGGCTCCAGTGGTGTAATCTGTAAGCTGGTTCGCTTTGCTGGACCTGTGGAAGTTGCTGATGGGTTACCTATGGGTTCCCCGCCTCTCCGCCAATAGGCGGGCGCGGATCTCTGCTGCTGTTGCCCGCCTCTCTGCTTTATAGCAGCCGCGGGTCTCTGTTGCTGTTGCCCGCCTCTCTGCTTTTCAGCAGGCGCGGGTATCTGTTGCTGTTGCCCGCCTCTCTGCTTATCAGCAGGCGCGGGTTGTTCACCTGAGTTGCTGCCATGATGCCTAACAGCGGTAGCAGCCCTATTGCCTCTGCGCTTGCGCTCTTCGCGCTCACGTTCCTCGAGCTCCACCTCCGCCATAGCGCGGGCTTCATCAGCTGATTTCCCCTGCCGAAGGTACCGAAGATACCACTTGACTCCCGACCCACCAAGGCCAGCTCGATGGTGGTCGTCAAGGGCTC
>NW_023459851.1:0-2934 GCF_013731165.1 Rhagoletis pomonella | reverse complement strand
AAGCGCAAGAGAACTACAAGAGAAATTTTGACAAGACACGTAAAGGATAGCATGAGTATTGTTTAGCAGATTTAGTCGCCATCAAAGTTACGCAGTTTGTATCTGGAAAAAAGTTGGCTAATAAGTACATTGGTCCTTACGAAGTCACCAAGGTTAAACCAAATGGAAGATACGACGTGAAAAAGCTGCTGAGTTTCAGGGTCCAAAGGAAACGTCTACAAGTGCAGACAATATGAAACTTTGGAGGTACATTCAATGTGAGGACGAGTTTGAAGAAAGCGAAAAGGGTGATGATACGGAATCATCTGGGATAGAGGAATTGCAGGATGACCGAGTGTAAGATGGCAACACTAAACATATGTCTCGTCTGGTAACACTAGGTATTTGTAACGTTTGGCAACACTGAAGAGTAAGTCGTATGTAGCAACAGAGTGAAGTGGAAGTCGTCGTGAGAATCGTCCGAAAGCTGTGCCGTTATTTGCATTTCATTTTCTATATATTTTTTAAATACTTAAAACTGTACTACACATTAATATTCACTTTTTAACGTACTGTTAATTCATACAATAATTAATAAAGCTATTAATTATCACATATGTATTCTAAAGTTTCTTCTACCGGGAGAGAATTAGCTTTTGCTTTCTTCTGAGTTTTTTTTTGTTTTTGATTTCTTTAACTTTTTTTGCTGTAATTTTGCTTTTGTTTGGAATTTGCTTTGTTTTAGTTGATTTAGGGATTTTTCTTTACTATTTTTGCATGAAATTTAATGAGTTTGTAGTAATATTAAGTACATGGATTTCTTTATTACCCTTAATTTCTTTTTCATATGTATGTATTTATAAGTTTGGAAGAGTTACTATTTTGTTTTTTTTTTACAAGCTTTCGCATAAAGGTTTTTTTTTTGTATCGATTTTGTTGCTGAGTCGGGGACATGGAGTTTTTTTGAGTAATTCAATTCCGGGTATTTTACCTCTCCTCCTTCAGTTTATTATATAAGCCGCGTTTGCCGAATTTTTGAGAAAACCAAAAAAAAACAAGTATTAAATATATGTTTTTTCACCTTTCATCAAGCTGCCGCGAGATTCCAAGCCGGGGTGTATCAATTTTGAGTAAATTAGCGTCCTTAAATTTCGAATTATTGAAGTTTCAAGCATTTCTGAAGTTTACCGTTATATGAAAGGCGGCCGTAATTTTAGTCCGATTTCAATAATTTTCAACGTTTTGCTTTTACGTGGCAAGCACAATAAAAATACCGAGTTTGGTACAAATTGGTAGAACGGTTACCGATATACATATATGTATGTGATCATAAGTGGGCGGTACCACGCCCACTTTCCAAAATTTTACCATAAACGTATTTCTTGGTAAACAATTGTTGCAGCCATCAATTTTGAATAAATAAGCTTTAATATTTACTGATTTATCGAAGATTTTGTATTTCTCTAAATTACCGTTATATGGGATGTGGGCGTGGTTATTGTCCGATTTTTTAATTTTCGGCTGTTTAGTATGCTGTACCAAGGCCAACAACTGTGCCAAGTTTGGTAGAAATTGGTGGAACGGTTACCAAGATATACACATGTAATCATAAGTGGACGTGGCAACGCCCATTTTCCAAAAATTTATAATATTCTTATTTTTCGTCTAAAAATTGTTGTAAATATAAATTTTGAGTGAATAATCTTCAGTAGTTACTAAAATATCGCAGTTTTCGTATTTCTGAAAATGACTGTTATATGGGATGTGGGCGTGGTTTTTGTCCGATTTTTTTAATTTTCGGCCATTTAGTATGCTGTATCAAGGCCAACAACTGTGCCAAGTTTGGAAGAAATTGGTGTAACGGTTACCAAGATATACACATGTAATCATAAGTGAACGTGGCTACGCCCATTTTCCAAAAAATTTATAATGTTCTTATTTTTCGTCTAAAAATTGTTGTAAATATAAATTTTGAGTGAATAATCTTCAGTAGTTACTAAAATATCGCAGTTTTCGTATTTCTGAAAATGACTGTTATATGGGATGTGGGCGTGGTTATTGTCCGATTTTTTAAATTTTCGGCCATTTAGTATGCTGTACCAGGGCCAACAACTGTGCCAAGTTTGGTAGAAATTGGTGCAGTGGTTACCAAGATATACACATATAACCATAAGTGGGCGTGGCTACGCCCATTTTTCAAAAATTTATAATATTCTTATTTTTCGTCTGAAATTCATTGTAAATATCAATTTTGAGTGAATTATTCAGTAGTTACTAAAATATCGCAGTTTTCGTATTTCTGGAAATTACCGTTATATGGGAAGTGGGCGTGGTTACAGCCCGATTTCGCCCGTTTTCCAACCAACCTACCTTGGATTAACAGAAACATACATACCAAATTTCGTTGAGATATCTAAATTTTTGCTCGAGTTATCGTGTACACGGACGGACGGACAGACGGACAGACGGACGGACAGACAGACATGGCTTAATCGATTTCTCTATTCATTCTGAGCATTTATGTATACATTTGTCTATATCTATCTCGAATCATTTTGGCTGGTACAAACAACCGTTATGTGAACAAAATTAATATACCCTTGTGCACAAGTGCGCTCGGGTATAAAAACTTAATTCCGCGGATATATATTTCGAATTATCAGCTGCTAGCTTAGCGTACCGTAGGCAGTAGTATGTCCAAATGCAAAGCAGGCAATGTTCTCATTTCATTGAGGTTGTGCATTGGAATGTGATATGTATGCATGTATGGTGAGTTGAGAAACTCGTTATTTTGACAACAATTTTTCAGCGACCTTTCCTACGGATGCTGGCGTCTTCTAATTTTGCTTATTATTTTTATTTCATCATATACGTAAATATAGACATTTATACATACGTTTATGTACTGCACGCCAATATATGCTTCTGAGTACATACTTGGGTTGTTTTGGTAGA